>NW_021940498.1:1710513-1805399 GCF_001715985.3 Manacus vitellinus | reverse complement strand
AAAAAAAAATAATAATAAAATGGAGTAAAAATGAAAGGGGCTCTGAGCGTTTCCCCTGCTCGCGGGTTGCGTGAGTGGCTCCCCCCTTCCCTCCCTCCTGCTGGCTGAGCCCCTGCGGGGTGGTGGGAGCAGGGCCCCTCTCTGTCTGCTCTGGGGACAGACCAAGTTTCTTCCCTGGCCTTGGTTTGTGTTTCCACTCCTTTCTCCAGCCTTTACCTTTGCTCGTGTGCCTGCTCCCTCATAGGATCATCGAGGTTGGAAGAGACCCTCAAGATCATCCAGTCCAACCATCCACCCAGCATCACCACCCTAACCCGCTAAACCACATCACCCAGTGTCAGAAACAGACATTTCTTGAATACCTCCAGGGATGGTGACTCCCACCACCTCCCTGGGCAACCTATTCCAACGCCTGACCACCCGAACAGTCAAAAAAATTTTTTCTGATATCTAATCTACATCTCCCCTGTCTCAGCTTAAGGCCATTTCCTCTAGTCCTCTCACTGTAGGCATGGTAAAAGAGACTAGCCCCCACCTCACTACAACCTCCTTTCAGATAGTTGTAGAGAGCCTTTCAGGTAGTTGTAGAGAGCGATGAGGTCTCTCTTAAACCTCTCTTCTCTAGACCATCTCCTTCAGTGAGACAACCTCCTTTGGTGTTTGGGGCCAGTGCTCTCCCCACAGCCCCAGCGTGGCCCAGCTCAGCTCCCTGGTGACCCCAACCTCTCCCAAACCAGGTCTGGTCTTTGCTTTGTCCCATGGTGCTGCTTTATGTAGTGTCCTGAGGTGCCTGGTGATCCCACTGCCTTGCTTTATCCTTTGTTTTTAATGATGATGGTGCCTAGGTGGCTGAGGGAATCTAGTCAGTGGATGAGGAAGAGACAGGAGCACAAATCAGGAGCAAGAAACAGGACAGAGCATGGTTGGGCTTGCACTTTGTGGAAGACAATTTTTTTTACCAACCAGCAGTCACTTGATATTCTGTGTGCCAGATCTCCAGAGCCCTGGTTCACCTCCGAAGGCAGCAGCACTCTTACATGAAGGGAAAAAAAGTCCCCCCTGGATGCCTATGAGAGAAAGCCATGGTATTTTATGAGCTGAAGCCCTGGGGGATTTCAGGGCAATCACAAATGTAGCGCTGGGTCAGAGAAGAGTCCCTGGGGAATTTGGGGGCAAGTGAGAGCGGAGGGCTGGAGTGGGGTCCTGGGGGAATTCAGGTAGCTGAGAGCACAGTGCTGTGCAGGAGCAGTTTGGTATGCCATGCCCATTCATGTGGGCAGCCTCTGCAGCCTGCTACGAATGTGGAGTTTGAGAAGCATCTGGTAAAGAAAATAGTAACAGAAAAGGAAGTGGGAAAAGAAGCTGACAGTGTGGCAACACTGCCAGCAGTGCCTGGTGACCTTTTCTGCTTCTCTGCTTCATTTTGTTTTCTCTAGGACAGCTCTGAATTTATTTAGGTTGGCGTAATGCTTAAAAGCAAAGGGGGGTTTTTCTCTCCTAAGGTTTGGGCCTGTGAGAGGGAAAATCCTTCCCACTTTTGACTTGCAGTCTTTGAGGAATGGCTTCTACTCCAGCCTGAAGGGCAGAGAAGCAGAGAGGAAAGTTGCAGGGTTCCTCAAAAGCACAGGAAGATGGGAGAACACCTCTGTGTCAGCAAAAAAATGCCTGTGACACTGGGATGTTTGGATCTCACTGTTGCTTCCTGTTTCCTGAACTCTTTCAGCTTCCTAAAAAATGAAACCAAGATGCACAGTGCAGTTAAGTGATGTCTGAGATATATCACAGAAAAATGTTGAGGGCTCCTCACAGACAGACAGCGGACGAGGAGCCAGCAGCAGGAACCAGCAGCAGGAGCCTGCAAACCACGGGTGGGGAGAGCAGCAGTCTTCAGGCTTTGGGATCAGTGCATGTATTGATCCCCAAGAGATCTCCTCGTGTAAATCCTATGGGATGCCCACAAGTGGACAAGGAGAGCGTTCTCCATTAGGGAGCACCTCCAGCTCCAAGATGTTGCAGAGAAGCATTGCCCTGACTGAGTCCATGGCATGGGGAGGTGGGCACCATTGCTCCCCCTTTGCAGTAATGGCCTTCTAGTGCTGAGCCGTGCAAAGAGTTAAAGACTTACTATGTTGCACCATTCTGGGGGGTTTGTTGTATTTTTTTTAATGAAAATTTTTTAATGAAAATTTACACTGCGTTGGACCAGTGGCCAGGATATGCCTTCTGGAAAGTACCACCTTGGAGCAGGTTGCTGGCATGCCCCTGCCATGCATTGGACACTGTGGTTAGCATTTGCTTAGACTCAGAATTTTCCTTTATATTCATCTGGAAAAAAAAGGGTAATTCTTTCTGACTAAAAAAATGTACCTTTCTAGATGAGCCCAGGATTAAGGGCTGCTGTTCAAAGGGGCTGTGAAGGGCAGCACTGCAGCACTGGAGCTACATACTGGTTTAGACCCTGTGGGATATTTCCTCAGAACTATGTGAGGCCTTCAGGCCAGGTGTTGAGCACTAAAAATGCATGGTACACTTCTTAAACATGGCTGGGTCAGAGCAGAGTTCTACATCCTACAGTTGTCCCCAAAACAGGACTGTAAAGGAACATCTAGAATTCTCATTTTTCACCTCTCCTATTCATCTTCTTTTTGCCCCCCCAAGGTTCAAAGGTGCCTTTCCACGGGACCTTCTGGGTCTCTAAAACATGTTCATTCTGCACCAGCGCCAAACTCTTAACAGTCCCTCATTCTTTTAATAGCACCTTTTTCTCTGTAATGAGAGCAGGATTTTTTTTTATTTGAGTGGGGAATATTTCTGGGCTTACCCCAATTCTCAGTCCCCAGGTGCATGTCTGTCACTGGCCAGTGACAAAGATAACAATCTACTATAACAGGGGCATTCAAAGCAGGGGGAGCAAACACCACGTGAGGTCTGCTTGGGACCAGCAGCTCGGTGAGGAGTGCTGCTGAGGCAGCGGTGCGTGACCCTGGTGCATGTGTGAGGGAAGCACTTGCTGTTTCAGGATGCTCAGGGCTGCTGTGCTCATCTGGCTGGATGTTTGCAGCAGGGAATGGGCACCAGCAGCAGCAGATGCTTCTGGCTCTGCACTTCCTTCGCCCTCAGCAGGACAGGGCCTTGCTCTCTCCATCTAACCCGGGTAGGCTGACCCTCACTTCTTGCCTGACATCCCGTGGTAATGGCATCCCTCTGTGCTGTCCAGAGCAGCACAGCTGGTGAGAGCTTCAGCTGCAAGTATAGCCTGAGCCTGAGCAAAGCCAGTTGCAGAGGCTTTTGCCTAGACATGAGATCCTGTGTGGAATAGTGGGAGAGGAATTGAATTGAAGGGCTTGGCTGAAGCAAGTTCTGGACATGGCAGCAAAAGAGGCGCCTCTGGGTAAGCAACTTGGTTGCAGGGAGCACTGGACTTTGGTCTCTTATTGGAGAAAGAAGACTTCATTGCAGAAATAGCCACCTCTTTCTTTCCAGGCTTGCCTTCTTCCACAAACTGTCCGAGAGCAGGCCTGACTCACTGCCCAGGGCGAAAGGGAAATGGTGGAAAATCAGTGTGATCTGTTCATTGTGGTACCTGCCATTCTCCTCAGAATGCTTCCAAAAGCCATCTTTAACACAGACTTAAAAAGAAAATTTAAAAAAATACAACTTAGACTAGCTTTTTCAGATAACCACAATTCTGCAGGGCAGAAGATAAGCAGGATAATTGCTTTACCACAGAGAGAGGCACTGCAATGCCATCTTGGGACAACCAGAAAGGTCAGGGACACAGGGAACATCTGTGGTGAGCTAAGGGCTGCAATCGCCTCTCCCTTGTCCACATCTAACAAGCAGAACTGCAAACTCATCTTTACTTGCCCTTTGTTAGGTTTATAACTGACATGTTGGCAAATGAGAGTGTGTGGATCCAGAGGCCTCCCTAGTAGTCTCCAAGTCCTGCTTCTGAGCCTGGGGCCATCAGCGAAGCAACCCTGGATGGTTCCTGTGGACCTGGGGTTTGGCTCAAGCGGTGGATCTGAGGCTCCAGGGCTGACAGGCCGGTTGCTGCTTGATGTAAATCCAGTGACATTTTCATTTTGGATTGCATGCCAGTGCTGCCCACTGTGCTCCCCACCTGCATGGTAACAGAGTCTGAGGGTCTGTGTTGTTGCCCCTTCTGCCTCTTTCTCTCCATGTGCTGCTGGCAGTTGTGTCCATATTCCTTCTGAGGGTATCGGGACTGGGGAAGCCCATCAGAGGGATGTTGTGCCTGCAAGCAGAGGGGCCCATCAAGCCTGCCTTACACTCAGTCTCAACTCACCATACAGCACCAGCAGGCTAAACTTGGATGTTCTCAGCAACAAAAGTAAGCCCTAGCGGGACGTGCTGGGTTACATGTGGCCATCTGCTTGACGATGGGAGGGAAGAAGGTTGCATCATGATATAGGTTTTGAAACAGTGATGCTCTTCCTGCATTGTGCAAGCAGCGATGTTTGATGTGTTGAATGTGCTTTCTGCTTTCAGAGCAGGTTTCTCCTTTCTGTGGGAAAAGACACAGTCTGAGGAACATAGCTGCGGTCCACAGCATAGAAAAGATGTGTCAGGTGCAAGGAATATGAGGAATAGAGCCACAGGAGAGGGAGTTCGGCCTTCTGGGACAGAAAGCACAGCAATCCCCTGCTGAGGCTCTGGTCTTACAATAGCAGCAGATGTGGCCAAGCATGTGTGGTTCACACAGGCAGAGTGTGCTTCCACATAACACCCAAGGAAAATCAACCACTATACTCCTCCAAAAACTACTGCTCCTCCTCTTTCCCTCCAGCTTCCCCCCCTCCCAACTTCATGCATCCACCTCCTGCTATGAGGGTCTGCAGTGTAAAGCTCATTTGACCCTCAATCCTGCCAAACTAGTGTTAGGTGAAGAGCTAAGCTTGAGGAGGGAAGAGTTGGAGGCACTAGCTGAGGTCTGGGAAAGCAGGCGGATGAGAATGGTGCTCAGAAATTCACACTGGCTTATCAGGGAGGGCTTATAGTACCAGGACCAACTAGGCTGAAGGATGACTTTCCTCAGCTTGAATGACTTAATCTGAAACTAGGCAAAATCATAGGTATGATAGGTTAGGAAAAGCCCTGTGGCTTTAAGTTACTTAATTGGGTGGTTATTTTCCACCACAGGGATTTCTTTGATGTTGGGTTGTGACCAAAGCCTTTTCTCCTGTCTTTCTCTTCTGGCTATTTCTTCACCAGCTCTCTCTAATAACACTGTTGTTCCTGGGAATGACCCCTTCTTTTGACCATATGCCAAAAAAACAAAGGGGCATGAGAATTCGTGGGAAAGGGCTTAGGAACAGCAGAACAGAACATTCAGAAAGTTACTTCTGCATTTGATTCTTCATGAATTGGATTTCAGAGAATTGGGAAGTGCTGGCTTGTGACAGAAGAGGAACATATGAGCAAGACCACTGATCTGCTCGTATGTCTGACAATATCCATTGGTCTAACAAGGCTTAAAAATATCTGCCTGTGCTTCCTTTCTCTGTTTACGTACTTTGTGTGATGCCATTCAGTGGTGACATTGCCTTGATGCACGGAAAAGTGCTCCTGGAAGGAGGAGCAAGGCCATCAATGGCTGGCATTCCCTCTTCCAGCTTCGCCCTCACCCAAATTTGCAGGGCGATGAAGGCCTTAGAGGAGGCCACCAAAGACCTTTCTGTGCTATGGTTAGTCCCCTGGTGTGTTGCCAGGATGACCCTGGTCCAGCAGAAAGGATAGGCAAGCTCTTGGCAGCAATGACCAGGCAAAGGAAGCTGCTGACTGTGAAACCTCTTGCTCTTAAAACTGAGGTAGTATTTGAGGTCTGGGAGGAGCTGGTCTGTCAGTGATCTGCCAGGTATGTGACTGCACAAAGCTGTAAGACACAGTTCTGGTTTGGGGAAAAAAAAAACATATTTGATTGATCAAAAGTTGAAAGTTAAGGAAATAACTGCAGGAGACAGAGAGAAGTATGGCAATAAAGATGCTGCCCCTCTCATAGGTCCAACACTGCTGTGATCCATACCTCTGCAGTATGGACCTGTGGCTCTGCACGGCCTCTGAGCAGTCACTTCTGCTTGAAGCAGAGGAGAAAGTCACACTTGTGATTTCATCCTGTATGAAAGCACCTATCCCTGTGCTCTACACCAAACCCTCAGCAGCCGGAACACAGGACAGCTTCTTGTTTGAAATGGATGTGACAAGAGCACGAGCTCAGGGCTCTGGCTTTGTGTCAGAGCTGGCATTTGCTGAATGTGTGAAATGCGTTGGTTCCCGGTCTGTCAGAGCTGCCGCCGCGCTGGCGTAGCTGGGGAGCTGTGAGAGACAGAGGAGTGTGAGATCTTTTTGCATGCTGTTCAGTCATCTGCTTGCACTGGGACTGGTGCTTGAAAAGCAAAATGTTGCTGGTCCTGTCCTCAGCCTCCAGAGCCTTCTCATTTTCTTCCCCTGAATATCCCTGACATGCCAGCCGCTCTGATGTGACCTAGCCATGCGTGGCTCCACTTGTTTTGGCTGTGATAGTGAAACCTGTGAGGCCACGCTTGGACTGGCACAACTGTGTCCAGCCATAAACGAGGAACCTGTCAGCACCTTGGGCCCTGGCCAGGAGGAAGCAAACCAGAAGAGCTGATTTCACTCCTTGCTGAAAAGGCTGGTATACACGGGTGATGGTAGCGGGAAATCAGGGGGGCAGCATAACCCCCATGTTCAGGAACTGGCATGTGAAAACACAGTCCAGTGGTAAGAATTTCTACCAGCAATGAGAAACATAGCAAAGGTCACTGTTATCATTAAGAAACTAAGGCTGGTGAGGTGTGTGAGCTGGGATCCCCAAGCAGCCAACTAGCCTGACCTCGGTAAATGGGAAATGAGATCAAGTGCAAAATGAGTTTACCAAGGCTATCTCATGCCTGGCTATCATAGTAGGTTTGTTTTGATAAGATAATTGACTATATAGGCAGTGGACTTCAGAAAGGCAGTCCTTACAGTGCTACAGGCAAAGACATTAAGCTGGAGAAACAGGGGATTAATGTGAGCATTGTAAGGATTTACCTAAAGGAAAGATGTCAGGAGGTTTGCCTCAAGGGAAGTGAGCTGGGTGGAAAGGGGTTATTAATGATGCTCCTCAAAGGGGTGATCTTGTTTACCCAGCAGGAAAACAAGCTGTAATCAGATTCTGCCAGGGCTAAATAACTGCAAAGATTTTTCAGCCTACAGGACAAGAAGAACTGATGGCACCAAGGACTGGAATAGGGGAAATAAGATACAAATCAGCAAGTCAGCAGCACAAAGTGCAAGCTTGTGCATGCAGAGAGTAGCCATAAGATGTTTTGCTCCCAGCTTTTCCACTGTCATTCGGAAATTACAGAGTAAGGGGAGTTTGGAGTGATTGATGATGAATTCTCACCATTGTGTAGCCAAGAAAAAGAGGAAGGTGATCCCCAGCTAGTGGATGGGGCCTTTGAAGGAAGGCAGATCCGAGTAAAAGGTACCCATGCCCCAGCAGTCTGAGAGTTACCATCAAAAAAAGTGTAATGCCCATGTAAGGGGGGAAATCCCACATCTCACACTTACAGAAAAGTATGCTTTTTATGTTCAAATGGAAAAGAAACAAACCAAAGCTGGACACCACATTTAGGTTTGAGGTTCGAATGTTTTCAGGTTTGGTTCTTGTTTCAGGCTTTGGGGGCTTTTGCTTTTGTTTGTTTTGTCCTGAACTCCCCTTCCCACCGTCAAATGTCAACCTGGCAGGTTTCTGGAATTGAGTCCTTTTGAGCTTTGCTTCCTGAAAACCCTGAATTTGCACCTCCCGTGTTGCCAAGAGATTTGTGTGTACACCAGAGTGAGCTATGTCTGCTGATGCATCAGCAAGGACAGACACATAGCCATCTCTAAGAAAGCAAATCTGCCAAAAGAATGTTGTGTTTGGCAAGAAAACCACTCCAGTGCAAGGAGTGACCAGTGTGCAGGTTGCCAGCACAACCTTGCTGCAGATGGAGGTTCTGGAGGCTTTCTGTAACGATCCCTCTACAGAGCATATGCAAACTGAAACCATCTAATGCTTTCTAACACACATATGGGCACAGTTTTTCAAAGTCTTGGAGAAAGCAGGGGCCCTGACAATGCTCTTCTGACCATTGAATTTCTTGTTCCAACGCAGAAACAAGCCAGAGCCCATTAAGGATATACAAGTACAACCCAAGTATAAGGAAGAAAACTTTCTTACTTTCTTATTGTTAGTCCTAGAGATAGATGTTTCTTTTCTTTTCTTTTTTTTTTTTGGTGGATTTTTTTAATAGATCCATCCAAACCATATCTGACTAGAAAAATTTCATCCCAGCAGATGAAATTTTTAAAATGAAACCTAACCACAACCAAAGCAGAGAACAACAATGCCTAGCAGTACTGATTACAGGTAGTGCTTTCAATTCTGCTTTTAGCAAAGGTTATAGTTCTGCTCTTTGGAGGTGACTCCCATGGAAATCAGTGTTGCATTATATATACAAATCCGTGTCAGAATGGTGTTCACACTTGAATATACAGTGCTTGTCCATATGGGAAAATTGCAGGTAGGAATGTGGGCTGCAAGATAGCAGCATGCTCATTGATTCTAATTAACTCCTCATTTACATGCTCCTAGGGCACACCAGGGGTGATTTTGCCTTACTTCACTCTTAAAGGCAGGAGAGGACTGAACACAATGGTTTGGGTGAAATTACATAAAGCATTTGGAGCTGATTTAATGCCTGTGTTTTGTCAACAGGGACCTGTCCCTTCCCTCTGCCCTCAATCCACCAGATCCCTCTGCTGATGCTGGTGCCAGTAAATTGAGGAGACTCACAAAGATGTCCAAGAAAAGCCAGTTTCTTTATTTTTTTTCTTTCCTGGGTTAGAGTGTTGAACTAGATTCCAAGGGGGCACTGAGGGATAAATGTTCCAGAGTGAGATTTGTCCGTCTCTGATCAACCATGTGGAAGTAATTCTTGGGATTTTTGCAAGCCTGCATCTTGGAAACCAAGCATCATGGGAATCAGCTGTGGATTACTAAAATCAAAACAACATTCTCACAAGCAAAACCCACTTAAAGGTTGTCAGTCTTTAGTTGTATTTCTCAAGCTGGCGAGACAAATGCCCAGCAGACCTCATGCAGGAGGCAGAGCTGAAGTGCTGCTTCTCAGATATGCCACTTCACACCTTGATTCATCCCTTTTACATGGGCATTTTCATATCTGTGTGTCATCATCCTGACACACACTTACTTCCTTACGTTTGCACTGTGTCGGTTTCTCCTTGTCACTGTGGTTTTTAAGAATAGAACAGTTTGAACTTCCATGGATCCCTGCAAAACCTCTAGAACCAAAGTCCTCAGGCCTTGCCTCTGTGTGATACACTGAAGCCAGCTCAGAACCTCACACTTTCTCCCCCCCGTGAATGCGAGGGCAGGCTCGGCTCCCCAGGTAACACAGGGCAATGCTGTCCTGTCTGGATAAGAAACAGGCTGAAAATCATCTTCCCCTCGATGCAGTCACTTGTGCCAAATAGCAAAATGCCTGATTAGGCAGGCTTTCCAGGGAGCCGGCTGTCCTCAGCTGCACCCTGGCACTGCTGATGCCCGGAGCAGGGAGCACAGGTGCCCTGCCTGTGGGGAGAGGCAGGGCTCCAGCAGCCCTCTGAGGCAGGGGAACAGGACAGGGCATGCTGTAAATGTGCACCCTGGCCTACAACACTGTAGCCCCCTGAGCTCAGGCAGGTCCCTTTTGAATGCCTGCTTGTTGCTGCATTTCAACCTTTCCCATGTAATAGCACCAAAGATAAAAAGAAAAAAGGAAAAGGCAGCCCAGGCTGTATTACCAGGTGCTGGATACCAGCAGTGTCTACCTGATCTCTCGCCTGGTTTAGCAGCCAGTGCTGCTGCATGTGGTGCTGCCTTGTCCCTACTCTCTGTCCTGGGGTCATGGTGAGGGTAGTTAGGACGAGGCCATCTCAGCCACAGAGCTGCAGTTCCCTGCTAGCCTAAGCTGCTTGTGAAAACAGGACTAGTGCTCCCAGCCCTATGAGCCAGCAGAAGCCTACAACATACCAGCTCAAATAGTAATTTACAGCACAGCCAGACACAAAGTTTGAGCCACCTGTGTGCTGAAACAGCTGGTGTGAACGTTAAAAACCAATAAAAATCAGCCTGTGTCTTCTTCCCAGCTTGGTACTGTGACTCCCTGACAGGGAGGTCTGGCACAGCCATCGCAGGCAGCGCATCCTGCTTTATTGAAGGGAACCAGCGTGTATTTGCTGCCCTTTCTTCACTCACTGGGGTGGAAACTGTGGGAGATTGGGTTCTCCTTTTTTGAGCACCCTTGCTGCAAGGGAAAAGCTTGCAGGATCCAGCCTGGAGGGAAGGTGTGGATGAGGGCAGCTGTAAGTGCCAGCTTGCATGCAGAGACCTGCTCATTCTTTCTTTCCTGCATGCATTGGGTGAGCTGGGTCCTTCTGTGGGGTGGTTGCACGAACAGGGATGCCTCACTGCAACAAGGTACAGCAATCCAATGGGTCCCATACAGTTTGCTGTGAGGGTAATTGAAGAAGATTAATCCCAGATTATTCTGGCAGTTTTGTCAAGAAGCCCTGGTGCTTTGAGCAGTAAAAATCAAATATCCACGCAGTAATCGGGTCAAAGTTACACTCGTCAAACAGTGTGTGCATTTTTCATTTACATTACTTGAATTAATTTCCCACATTTCCCCCTCTCTGTTTCTGAGTTCAGGAGATTTTTTTTTTAAGCTTTATCCATCACTCTTGACATACCATGGCACAGCAGACATGCTACCTGTGCTTTGTAATGTGCCATGTCACCAAAGCACATTGTCTGCCAAGCAGTGCTGCCTGTCCTGGGGATGCCTGGACTCTGGTCCCAGCCATGCACTGATCTTGTGGCATTTGTCCCATCCCCAGCACACTTTGATAGCAGAGGCCCTCTGCCTTGGTCTTAAGAGGGCAGAGTTTGGCCCCTTCACATTACTGAAATAAAGAATCTGTGGGATTGATTAGCTGAGAGATAATGGGAAGCAGAGTCTGCTAGCTTGGATGTTACCTGGCTGCAGAGCTCTCAGCCCTTCCACAGCACACAAACCACTCCTGAGGGCCAGAGGACTGCTGATCTCTGGAGCATGGATCACACCAGATAGGCTGCAGAACAACGGTGCACCAAGCCCAGAGCACTCTTCAGGGGCAAACACTGGCTCTGAGCCCTTCTCCCAGGTTTAAACAGCTTTCACAGGTCCAGTGATGACTTCCTCGAGCCCAGGGTGGTGGAGGAGCATAGTGCCTAGGGGCACTGCCTGAGATCTCCTCCTTCGGTGTGCCTGAGCACCAGTGCACGTGGAATGCCAAATCTATTGAAGTGGGCCATCACCCAGCAGCATCTTTGGGTGAAATTAGTTTTGAGACCTCTCAGTGAAGGGTCTGGAACATGAGCTCTGAGGGGTTGGTGCTATCTGTTCTACCATGCTGAAAGTAGGTTGCACGAGTGAAATCTGTCCTTGTTTCTTAAGTTTCTTCTTCTTTTTTTTTCATTATTTCTTTTTTTTTAAATTTTTTTTTTCTGTAAACGACATCATGCTTGGGCTCCAATCTGTGCCAACATGAAGCATTCAACTTCTTCAGATCTTGCCAGTTTTAGAGTCTGAAGGTTGGGGACAGCTAGGGGGAAAAGCAAGAACAAGAAATCTCTTGAGCTGTGAGGGGGTTGTTATTGTTATTTTCCATTGTAAGATGAAAGGGATTTTCTGTAATGTGAAACCGTTGGATTTTCCTCTTCCTTCACAAAGTAATTTTATTTTGTTATTGATATGGTGCAGAGACAATCTCTCTTTATGTGAAAGGCCTAACTTCTCAGGATGCTGGGAGTATTTTTGAAAGGCTGCCTTCACCCCTTCTCTTACAGGAAAATTAAAAAAGGTGTCATTTAATTCCACTGATAAACAGATGAGTATTACTAGCTGAATTCAGTTCATTACTCCACATACCTTGTATTCCACATGCTGGTACTGAAACCATAAAATGCTGACAGGACAAGAGGAAATGGATTCAAGTTGTGCTAAGGGAGGTTTAGTTTGAATATCAGAAAAAATTTCTTCACCAAAAGGGTTATTGAGCCTTGGAACAGGCTGCCCAGGGAAGCAGTGGAGTCTCCATCCCTGGAGGTATTTAAAAGATGTGTAGGCATGGTGTTTAGGAACATGGTTTAGTGGTGGAATTGGAAGTGCTGAGTTAGTGGCTGGACTCAATGACCTTACAGGAATTTTCCAACATAATTCTGTGATTCTAAAAAAAAAAAAAAATAATTCCCTGAAAATGTTACTCTGTTTTGCAATGGGATAATTTCTTTGACAAAGATGTTTTATAGGGCACTTGCACAGCCATTTTTTGGTGATGTACATCTCTGGAAGCATATCTTGGGCACTTCCCATTCAACCTGGACATCCTTGTATTGAAAGCATGTGGATGTGCTTTTAGTTCAGATTAGCACAGATTGGAATATCTGTCCACCTTGAAAACAGTAAAAGGTATCCCAGTTCTGTAGGAAGGTATATGGTTATGAATCCTCAACAGAGAGTAGGTGCTGTGTTTTGGTTTTCAGTATTTATCCAGTTCTGACCTTTCTGATATTTTTCTGAGATGTCAATTCGGAAAGAGGGGGAGGTTGTGGTTTTTTGTATGCTCCTACCCAACAATAAATGTTCAAAATAATGATGTCTGGCTGCGCTGAAAGCACATTTCTGCAGCGGCGGCTTTGCCACACGAAAAGTTGGTGGTGTCAGTGGGTCTACAGGATAAATGTAGCAGCCATGTATTTGAACAGATTTCCCTTTGAGTGCAAAGGATTTCTACCACAAGTGCTGATTAGTGAACTTTATTTCCCCTACACAGCACATATGCTGCAAGATTTCACTTGTCTTTTCTGCTTTTTCCCTAACAGTTTCTGTGAAAGCGAAGGAAAAATGTAATGTGTGTGATGCTCTCACATCTTCCTTTTTCCACAGGAAATGTTTTTAGCAGAATTTAAAGGCTCTTTCTTATTATATCCAAGCTTCCCTTTTCAAGCTGCAATACTACCTGTTTAAACCTGTTTCTGGAGCACAGATAGATGAAATGCTGAAGGCTTATTCAAGTGCATGAGAAAGCTTATTTCTATGGGGATTTTGCTTTAAAATGGAGGGCTTATATCACCTCCTGCAGTGCTCATAGAAAGCAGTGTCTTCTGAACTGTGAGCTCAATATGTACGAGTCCTGCAACTTCGTTAGCGTCCTAAAGATGTGTAATACCTCTTCCCTTGAACCCAAGGGATTCCAAGAATCAAGGGTATGTGCTTAGGGAAACTTTAAGTGATGGAAAAATTATGACTTCTGCCTCCGATCAAAGCAGAACAAAGCACTCGATTGCTACCCTCTCTCTGTCATTGCAGTCTCCTTGCAATCAGGGAGCTCTCCGAAGGAGAACGCACCAAGAACTGCAATACCTAGAAAAAGAGAAGGAGCTTTAACTGAGAATAGCATCCATGAGTTCAGCTGCCTATCTAAAATTTAGGCAGCCTTAATGAAGTGACTAGCTGGTCCAGGCTCCTCAGTGTGTAAGAAGGGGTTGTGATGCCTCCTTACTGCAGACTGGCAGCTGATGACCTCAATTACTTTCCCCGGGACTGCTCATCTGAAAGCAGGGTTGAGTCCTGAGGAAGAAGTGCAGACTCAGATGTAACAGGCTGGAGTTTCCTTCTAGGTGTTATATGCTAATGGCAGAAATATATATTTTATGAAAAGCTTGAATTTAAAATGAAGGTGAGGTGATAAACCATACAGCTGTAACAGGACTGCCAGTAACTCTGTAATGATAAGGATACATGATTAGAGTAGCAGCAGAAAGTTCGTGGACCCATCTGACTTGCAAAGAGGCAGTCCCTGCCTGAGAGCAAGGGCTGTGACTTTGGAAAACAAGGTAGGAATGCCTATGTTAATGATAGTTTTTTTCTTCTCTGAGTACCGTGAAAACGCTTGTATGTAAACACATGGTGCCACTGTCATCTGCATTTGCAAACCATCACGGGGCGGTGCTGTTAGAAAATGCACGGATAGAGTACAAAGGTACAGGATGTAAATCAGAGCCCGAATCACAAAACACATGTACTGGAAACTGTGGAGAGACGATAGAGAGACACAGAGTCCCAAACTGACTCAACAGCAAACTCCTCTCTGCCATTTAACATAGAATGATTTTTTTCTCTACAGAATTGTTATAACCCGTTTTTATTCTGGTATTTGATTTCTCTATGGAACACCATCCTTTTAATTATGTCCAAATAAAATTCTGATTTGTATTACAACCCAGTCCATCTAATCTATCTGTTTCAAGGAATCTAGACCGAAGAAAAACAGGAGCATCGTAGTGGCAAATCACTCCTGATAAAAAGGAAACGTTTGATTTAAATCAAAGTAATTTAAACCAACAAACCAGAAATCTGCATTTAAATAAATTATTTTAATCTTGATTTGTATTTGCACTTTATTATTTTTTTCCTTGAAGAATACCAGGTTTTCATTGGTGTGCAGCCTTCTCACTGTGATTATTATGGCTAAATAGAACCCCTTACACTATACGGGGGTTTGTTTTATTTTGCAGGAGGGTGTGCAGTATCTGTACAGATCTGCGTCACTCAGCATGCATTTACTCCCTCGGGCTCTTGTTTACTCTCAATCAGTTTATTTTTCTGCTCAGGATTTGCTTCAGACTGGCTTTGTTTGGCCACTTGGGTTCGTGAGGTCTGTCCTTCCAGGCTTTAAAGCAGGGATAGTCCATGTCTTTCCCCTTCCCCATCCAGAGCTGGGGCCTTGGGTGAGCAGTGAGTGCCTTCTGGAGGAGGGGGGAGCATTTGGGAAGGCAAATGCTCCCTCCACCTCTCCCAGGGCCGGCGGATGCTCTCCAGAGCCTGTTTGGTCCTGGTGGCACATCCGACAGCTGCTCCCTGCCCAGGTGCTTGGCCACAGCAGCCATCACGTGCAGCTTAAGCAGTCCTCCCTAAATTTTCTTGATGGAACTGTACTTGACGGATTACATCCAGCTGGGCCTGACATGGTGGTGGAAATTCTTTTAAATTTCAGACGTAATTTTACAGGATTACTCCCGAAGTTACCACCGGGGTTTATTTTAGCTGCGTTCCTAAACTCCAAAGCCCCACCAAGCGCCGGCGCTGCCCGACACTTGCAGGTCAACAAGCAGGGCCTTTCAGCCTGACATCGTCCCGGGTGGAGGCACACCCGAACCCCCCCGGGGCGGCGGGGGCGGCCGGCACCGCAGCCTTACGCATGCCCTGCGAGGAAGCCGTGGGCGGACGAGGTGACTTAGGAGGATGGGCACCCGCCCGTCGCACAGACTTCCCCCTGCACCCCGGCGGGGAGAGAGCCTTTCGGCAGCCCGTGGCAGCAGCCAGGCACCCATGGCCCGGCGCTGATCCCCTTCCCTGCCCCGGGGGGTGGCCGCTCACCCGAGGAACTGAGAGGTACCCTGGGGCACCGGCGAGGGAAGCGGGGCCGGCTGGGCTGGCGCTCGTGGTTTTTCGGGGAGGCAGCAGGCAGGAAAGGAGAGGGATGCAGTGGCGGGTGCTGTGGTTCCTAACCGTGTCCCCCTCTCCCCGTGTCCCAGGAGCTCCAGGAGGATGGTGTGCCTGGCGTTGAGGACGTGGCTGGGGCTCTTGGCGCTGCTCTGCCTTGGTTTGGGTAAGGAGGAGCGGCCGGTGCGGGGGCACGGGAGGGGATCGGGTCCCAGCAGGCAGCAGCACCCGTGTGCCAGTCAGCCCCCAGGACACTGCGTCCGGTGTCTTCTGCCAGGGCTGAGCCTGAGCCAGGGTTTGGGTGACCGGCGCTACTCACCGCGGCATGAGCGCTGAGTATCCCTGAGCTCTCAGCTCCCCAGGCTGGTTGCACCAGCCTGACAGCTCCCACAGGGGCAAGTTGGTCTCCAATCCCAGCCAGGGTGAGAGAAACGAGGGTGTTTTTGGGGCAGCTGATGTCTGTGGGGAACACACGGCGCGGCCACTTGGGCTTCGGTTTCCGTGGTGGAGTGGTTTCTGCAGTTTTTTGGATGGTTAACAGTGGGTGTGTGGTGGGAAAGATAAGGAAAGGCAGCAGGTCAGAGCTCTCTGAACCTCTCGGTCAGCTCAGCGCAGTGCAGAGCGAGTTCTTTCTCCAACAACACAAATTCCCGTTGAAGTCCTGCCTGGGCTGTCCCCCCATCCTTTTTCGAGGACCTGCCGCAAAGCTGACTGGAGCCCACAGATCCCTCCTGACCTCAAGAGGCTTGGGATGAGTCTTCTCAGCTGTGTGAAATGTTAACCTTGAAACCACACAAAAACTGACTTCTGAGCTGGGGTTCATTGTGGATGCAAAACAGATTGTGCTTATTGGCAATTTTAGTGTTTCACTGCAGCTAACGATACTCTAGAGCAAACCTGGGCAGAACTGAGGCTTTGACTAAAAATCAAGTGAGGCAAAATTAGGAGTTTTTCATGCTGATATTGTGAAACTGGGAGATACTTGGTGCCCGGTTTCATTTTAAGTTTCAATCTCTCTTAAAACAGAGAATTTAACAGGGAGTGAATTGCGGAGCTCACTTGAAAAGAAAGCAACCACCTCAAGTGCCGCTCTGAGATCTTGCCTCTCCTGTCTTCCCCTCACTCTTTCCCCTACCTCTGTCCTTGCAAAGCATGTGTCGAGCACAGACTATTCTGCCCATATTGCAATGATCTATCATGAGCAGAACTGCTTCTCTCCCTGTATTTTAAGAGCTTGTAGTAAGTTATTAATGTAATTACAAGCACGTGGTAATTCGCCTGTCACGTATCTTCTCTAAAAAGGATGCTTGTTCCTTGGCCAAAGATGGGCAATGCTTGAATATACAGTCTGATGCCTGCAAATATCCACTACTAGAAACAGGAGTTCGATAACAGAATAATAGATAATAGGTGCTCCTCCAGTGGTACTTTTTTTTTAATATGGTTTACTAAGTGCTTTTTTTTGATATGGCTTACTAAGTGAATGATGGTTTATCCTGCTTTCCATCTCTCCCTCTTTGTATTCCTCCTCTGCTTCTACCTTTCAAATCCCCTGACCAATTTCACCCAAATTTGACAGGAAGGCAGAGGTGGCAGAAATGCAGAGGTCCTTGGCTGCTACTTGGAAGCCACTGGCTAGCCATGAGCAGCACCCAAATAGCCAAAACCTGGGCTAACCCTCCCCATGCCCAGATGACAGAAAGGGCAGGAGGCAGCTGCAAGGGAGCTGTAAGGAGCATCGTGGCACCAAGAGCTTGGGAGCCGGCTGAGAGACATGGGGAGATGTGCCTGGGCTGGGAAACACAAGGCACAAAGCCATAGGCCAGCAGGATTTGGTCATCCTATTTATGAGAAAACTAACTTCTCCAAATCTGATTGATTACAAAATTCTGGAGTTAAATTCTGCAGGAGACGGAGAGGAAAACCAAGCTATTCTAAAAACATTATCTCAGGTTTTGGAGCACAATTGTTAGATGCATCTCATACAAGGAGGCTGTGGAAGTCCTGGTGCTGCAGGAGCAGATGCTCGGCAGACTGATAAGAACAGGACAGCTGATGCACCTCCTTTCTCTCTCTGTATGCACACATACACACCCTGAAACTTTTCTCTCTGAAAATCAGTGTTCCTACGTTAGCGACACTTGAAAATACTTGGTGCGGTACCCACAAATGAATGGGTTTTAAAGGTTTTACTGCTGCTTGTAGGTGATGCCTTCTCTAGGTCAACCACGGGGAGTTCTGACTTGGTTGTGGCAAAATAGTGAAGGGCACCTGCCATCGTCCTGCCAGTGACTTCCCACACGATGTTAAGCGAGTCACCAAGGCCAACATTTACAGAACTGCCACCATGTGGGACTGCTCGTGACCACATCAAGGCACGGTCAGGGCTGGTTCCCAAAGCCTGTGTCCTTGGTTTGGCCCAGCTGCCCTGATGCTGGCACAGCTCCGTGATGTAACACTCAGAAAGGTCAGGGAGCACGCTGGGATGGAAACAACTGCTCTCTGTAAACCCCGTGTGAGCAGAGTAGTAATACAGGGAATGCCAGGCTGAATTTTCACATCATAGGAGTAGAAGGCATTAATGGGGGGCTTTATTAAAAAGGATGATTTGAAGTTTGTATTTCATAGATGAATTTCATGTATGTCCGAGCTATGCAGACCCATTTGTTTCCCCTTGAATTGAATTTTGCTTCTCCGGCATTCACCTGAGATGCCCCACTGAAATGCCAGTGTAATTTAAAGCTGCTTCTGAGATGCCATCTGCTGCTGGAGACACAGATGTCTTGCTGTCTCAGCACAGTGGAAAAGTGGCAGAACAGCCTTGATTGCAGCACAGACTTTTTGATTTATGATCTGAATGCACTGCTGGTATCCCCACGGGCTTGTTTTTCTCCTGCCATTGCACCTTCACACCTACCTACAAATTGTAGGATGTTCTCAGTCACAGATGTTAGATAGGACAACGTGGCTGGAAGTCACTCAGTATGACCTTTCCCTGCCCTGTGTGCAGACATGGTGTAGGCACTGACTGCAGGGACCCAGCAAGCCCGGCTTTGTGTCCATGGAGTATTTTTAAGCTTCCCTGGAGCTTTTTCTTCCAGCTGGGGACCACTTAACTGTTGGTTTCTTCCCAGTGGTGAAATTTTTTGAGAAGTTTTGAGGAAAATTCCCTACAGCTTTGGAGAGTTGGGAAGTGGGGGGGAATATCCACTTCCCTCTGCATTGCGAGCAAGCACTAGCTCACAAGTAACTCACTCTGGGAATCCCCTCCTACATGTTACTGCCAATAAAGAGCTTGGAGTGTAGCTGGGTTTCAGAAAGGGACAAATAGGGTTGAGAAAGATTCCCTGTTTCATGGCCACCCCCAAATATTGAAGTGTCTAACAGTGAGCTTTAGGTGCTTGGTGTCTAATTTCCATTCCAGCTCCAGTAGCTGTTGTGCTGGGGCAGATTTCATGGTGGAGGTGGCAGAAATTTTTCTTTACATACCAAGTTTGCCCACTTGATCACATGGTGCAAATTGAGTTTCTACCTTATTCCTCTTAGTGCCTTCAGCTGTTATTTAAATTTCTTTTTTCGGATGAGTTTCTGTCTCGCCCTGTTCCAGACATGCAGAAAAAAAGTCTTTACTTCAAAAACAAGGGCAGTGAAACTAAGGAACTCCTCTTCCTGTCTGTCAGTCTATCCAGAGTGAAACCTGCTGTAAGAGCTTACCTGGAGAAACAGAAACCCAGCTAAAGGCTCCTGCTTTTGCTTATAGACTCTGTTTTACTTCTTCTGTTGTGTGTTTTTTAAATGAAAGAATTCTTTAGGGAAAAAAAAAAGAACAGAAAATTAAACTTAGACAAGCCACATTCTTACACAGTCAAAATGCAGTTACATGCCTAAATACCAAGCTTGTAAAGCTACAGGTCAAACATTCCTTTCTCCCACATCGTTTCCTTTTTCCCGTTAGATCGGAATGAACCCCGATAGCTCCAGTGACCTCATGTCACACTGAGGGCAACCACTTTTTTGCATTTCTTGGATCACTGAGACATTTGTATCCTTTTTGCAGTGTTAATGTTGGACATTCCTGCGTTTAAACATGCAAAGTTTGGGGTGAAAGTTTTCACTAACCGTGGCAGGTTACCAGCAGGAGTTGCCACCCTGTACGCCCTCACACCTTTCCCGCTCATCGCTGCCTCAGCTCTGAGTTTCAAATGCAGTTTAATGAGTGTAACTAATCTGACATAAATGAAGGCTGTCGCTGATGGAATTATCCCCCTGCCTTGCTTGTGGTGAGTTAGCTTTCTGTTGGGGCCAGCCCTCTGTCTTTGGTGCCAGTTTGGTTTTACACCAGTGCTGTGTAACCCGGAGGGGAGTGGATACAGACAGGATGCACAGCTGAGGGGACAAAGAAGGTCATTGCCATCAAAAGGCACAGTCCTGCTCCTCTCTGGCTACATTGATCCTCCTCTCCTTTGTACTAGTTCTAGCACGTGTCTGATCCTTGGGTGATCTACTTTCTACTTCACCTTCCAGCTCAGCAGAAAGTCTCTTTTTCCCCCTTTTTTTATACCAGTGTGGTGTATTGAACCAGGCTCTGGAGAGCCCTGCAAGATTGAGCACGTGGGATTGGAAGGGGAGGGGGAGACATATCTCCTGTACTTGTGTTGGGAAGACAAGAGATCAGTGCCAGTTTGTTGTCTGGCTGCATCCCAAGGTTGTGCCAGGCTGGGGGAGAATTTCCACATTCAGAGAAATTCTCATAGGATTTCTTCCCACTTCCCACTCGTAGAATCATACTGTGGTTTGGGTTGGAAGGGACCTTAAAACTCATCTTGTTCCAACCCCCCTGCCATGGGCATGGACACCTTCTGCTGGACCAGGTTGCTCAGAGTCCTATCTCGCCAGGCCTTGAATACTTCAAGGGATGAGGTATCCACAGCTTCTCTGGGCAACCTATTCCAGTGCCTCACCACCCTTATAGTAAAGAATTTCATCCTAATATCTGTCCTTACCTTCCCTCCAGCTTGTCCTATCACTACCTGCCCCTCTCCAGCCTTCTTGCAGGCCCCCTTTAGGTACTGGAAGGCTGCTCTAAGGTCTTCCCAGAGCCTTCTCTCCTCCAGGCTGAAAGCTTCTCCTTCCTTTTAAACATGTGCTTCCTTGTATAAATACCACGCACATGTAGATGTGGTATTTTTTATAAGTTGTCAAAGCAGGTGTGCTGGATGCAGCAAAGTCTGTTCACTTGGCAAAAGGAGGTCAGTTTTGTTGTTAAATAGGTTGACTTTATGTTTAATTGTAGCTGTTCTGCCTCCTTGGAGGGACATCACCGTTGGGAGTCTCGGGAGTTCATTCGAGAATACGTAAATCTCTCCCAACACGGAAATACCACGGGCTTTGCTTCTGCTTTTTCACTGTTATGCTTTTAAAATATCATTGGTCCCAGGGGACTCCCTGACTGAAAAGAAAGTGCTGACTGATGGCTAATGGTGGCACCTACACCTACACCTATCCCGAGGTGTTCACCTTTTGGTGAGCCCAGATTGCTACCCTGTCATATAAAATGTTGGTAGAAAAGAGCATTGAAGCGAATCTCTCTGCACAGCACTGCTGTTACCATAGCAGGTACCCTTGTGCAATTTTAAATGCCCAACAGGCAAGGATTTCATCCCTGTTCTGGGGGAAGTGCCAAGAGAACCCCTTCCATGCACCGCAATGCTCCCCGGACGGTGCCTCCAGCAGCACATGCCCAGGTCTCTCATTTCACTCTTACAGACACCTCTGGACTGCTCTTGGTCATCCTCCAGTTAATTCCTGTTCCCTGTCCTCCAGTTAATTCCCATTCCCTGTGCTGTGCTCTTATCTAGGGCTGTGTAATCTCTCCTCCAGGCAGTCCTCCAGCTGCGGGGTTACTGTCAAGGCTGTCGTCTGCAGAGCATCCTGTGAGTCAGTGCCTGAGCAGAGACCGGTTTTTCTAACAGGATAATGGCTGGCAGGCCTGCAGCATCATCAGCTGCACTGCTGAATGTCACTATGGCTGTGGGCAAATACTTTAGCTACAACAACAACAAAATAAAATAAAAAAAAGTATAATTTTTCTAATTCAGAGTGGGCTTATGTGAGAGGTATCATTTGATTTTCTTGGTTACTGAGCAATTTCACCTTCTATTAGTTTCAAGAGGGGGCTGGCTACTTGGGGAGCATGCAAGACAGTGAGATGTAGCAAGCACTGAAGAAAACTATGGCCTCAAGCAGTGGGGAGGACCTCAACTTCAGAAACTGCTACAAGGACAGCAGCATGCATGGCAGTGATACTGGAGGAATTAGGAAAATTATCTGAGAACATCTTCAGCTGGGAGATAAATATAGAGGAAGTACAAAGTGATCCAGTCAGCAAGAGACAGACTCTGCAGGGGAAAAAATTAACAAATTCATTTTTGTCTTTGAGTGTGACAAACCTCCCCCAAAGGCCCGTCTTACACAACTGCCTCATCTAGTTTCTGCCCCCAAACGGGGAAATCATAATGTAAGAGTGCTGAGCCAGTTGCAGGAATTTGATCTCTAAAGGAACTAAAATATGCAAATCTTCTGAGGACATCCAGATTTAGTGTCTCTTCCTGGCCTTTCTAATTCTAGCAGTGTCACATTCCACGTGCTGGGAATGGAGAAAGGGGGAAGGTTAAAAGTCCTTCTGTCCCTGCGGTGTCCCTTCTGATATGCAGCGTGGGAGATAAGCAAGTCCTCCCTGAGCAGCACCAATGTGGAGTGCTCTGCGGCAAAGGGGAAGATCTTCAGACGCAATAAAGTCCCCATCCCGTCCCCAAGTAGTTCTGTGTCTCACATCCAGCTCTTTGCTTGGATCTGATCTCCTGGCTAGTGCCAGAATTAGAAAACTGCCGAGTGACTTGCGATCTTACTCATGTTTATAAACAAAGCAGGCTGGACATACCCGGGCAGCGGGCTTGTCCCAGCAGTGACTCAGAAAGAAGTAGATCTTTATCTCAACCAGATACCGAAACTTGAGCCGGAGCAAGAGGGAGAGGGAGGGGTGCCGGCTGGCTGGAGCTGCCCCAGCGCTGCAGCGAGCCCCTTTACCGAAGTATTTCAGATTGCCTTTGGTTTTCTCAGATGCGAGTTGCAGACTGTGAAACGTTTCTTTTTTTCTTGGTGATCGATGGAGTTTCCTTCCCTTTCAAGTCAGCTTTTTGACCAAGCCATGACTTAGTGACAGCGCTTCCTTTCGTTTCCCGCCTGGCTGGGCTGCCTTGCTGGCTTTCATGGCAAAAAGGCAGTCAGGGTGGAGTGAAATCAGCTTTCTGGTGAGCCAGGGGTTAAGACTGGAGAAAGCAGAGAGTTGGTCTGCAACCTGCAAAGGAAACTGCAGTCAGATAGAGGGCTTCAGCGGGAGCACAGCATGCCCAAGAAATTGGGCCCGTACTGGATGCTGGCGTGTGTTGAGAGCACCCTGTGCACCTCTCTGAAATGGGTGTTACCTACGGTACATCACTGCTTATCAATTATGCTCAGGGAGACAAGTAATGTTGATAGTTTCAGTACTTGCTGGAAAAAAGTGTGATCAGTGTGCACCCCAAAAGACAGGCTGACCTTCTGTCTATAGACAAGGGAAGATGTCCTCTGGTTTTCACAGTAGCTTCATGGCTTTAAGGATTTCTTCACTAAACACATGCAAACAGCATTAAAACAAAGAGCGAAGGCTGCTGAGGACACCAAAACACCAGGGGGATATTATAATAATTGCCAAATCAACAGTATAGAGCTGGGCAAGGCAAGGTTGCTGTTTTGTTCAGGAGGAATGTGGCAAGGTGAAGATGGGAAGTGCAAGAGGAAGGGGCCACTCCTCCTTTCTCTGCCTGCCAGGACCTCCCTTTGCATGCCTGAACTTGCTAGAGTGGAGTCTGTGTGGAAGGAGCACAGAGGTTATCTGGGCAGCTGTGATCACTGTATTCACAAGAGTCCATCACAGCACTGACTTAAATACAAAGCATTTCTTCACGTATTGCAGTGTAGCACAGGACTCCACGGAAAAGCTTTGAGAGAATCTCATTCCTCATTGGTACAATCACTTGGGATAAAAAAGGAGAGACCAAGGGGGAGTGTCTAGTCTTTTAAAGGCTCAGCTTTTAAAAATGTCTTAATTTTTCCACAGATTATCTGTCTTGCTTGGAAATCCCTGTAAAATACTGCATTGCCCTCAAGGGATAAATCATGCAAGTTTGGGGCGAATGTGCAGTTCACAGAAAATGAGGTGCCTGATCTGCACAATTACCTGAGGACTGCTAAGTGTGGTTCTTGTGTGGTCCCAGGGGATGGCCACCAGGAGAAAAGTGAAGCTCCACAAGATGGGTTTTACTCAGCCAGCCCAGCCCCAGTTACCAGAAGTGCCCTTACCTCACCACCACATGCTGTGCACCTCCTCCCAGAGCTTCCCCAAGTCCCTGTTTCAGCCCACACACAGATGGAGTGGGAGGAAGGTGTCAGTGCCCAGGCAGAGTGGGAGTGCATGGTCTTAGGCAAAGTCAATGATGCCATTAATTTATGAGTAGAGATAGCAGCTGCTGTTGCAAAGACAAATAGGGAACTTGAAGGGAAAAAAAAAAAAAAAGAAAGCAAGGCTGTTTTTACCCTCTCGGTTTTGGAGCTCCGCTGACAATTTGCCTTAGAATTTTTTACAGGACTGATTGCCAAAAAGATGTGCAGATCCACTGTCTTACCTGCTGGCAAGGGACTCCAGGCCCACTTTTCCTTTCATGTGTGCTGCTTTGTGCATTGTGTGCAAAGTGAGGCAACACAAGGTGAGAGCAAATAAAGGCGAAGCAGCTGAGAAGGGCAGAGGAATGGGGAACGCAGGGGAAAGAGAATGGCTTTGGAGCTTCTGTTCACCAGGACCTACCTGAAGGTTTCCAACAGTTTGGCACTGCTTCTCTAGAGCTTCGCTAGGTCTTTAGCTGCCCTTTACTGTCAAATGTCTCTACAGGACTTCTGTCCCAGAGGCGACCCTCTCTCCTGTACTGTGCGGCTGCATGTGCCACAGACATCCCAAGCTCTCTGTGGCTGGGGAAATTCTGAGTCAAGGCTTGGGGCAAAGAATGAAGGAAACAGGGACACGGGAGACTGTAGAGCTCTCCTGCTTGCTGACTCTCGGAGCAAACAAGAACCCATGATTTTCCTCTTCACTCACCTCTCTGTTCTGATGAGCCCTGCTGTGTGGGGCATCTGCAGCACAGGCGCAGTTTGAATGAAACATGTTTTTCTGCACAGGGAACAGAAAGTCATCCCTTTCATCAGCTCAGTGTTGGCACACGCCACGGGCTTGCAGGGACAGAGAGATGTGTGTGCACAGCAAGGGAGTGGGTGGGCTTCAGAGGGGTGGGAAGAGCAGGGATCTTTTTTTTTCCTAGAAAATTCATTAAAAACTATTTCCACAGTGAATACCTTCCCCACAGACTGGTTACAGAGAGCCTTCAGCACAGAAATGGGGGAGAACTGAATTTTCATTTTTGCTTTGCAGTTCACCTTTAAAACGAAAGGGGACTTTTGTGAGGCTGAATGACTCTCCATAGACTTTGGTTCCTTCAGGCTTGCAACATTCAGGTTGCAGTTTCAAGGGCTGCAGAGCCTTTTAAGGGTAGACGTGACATCAGCAGGAGTTTCCAGCCCCTGCACATGTACTGCTGAAAAGGTTTTTGTTCTCCTTTTGGTTGCAAAGGAGACTCTTAGGGGCAAGGTACGAAGAACCCCATGCAACCCATGATGCGATGTCACCCTGACATTTACTGTACGCCCACTCTTCCCCTACTGCCACAAAAGAAAATAGAAAATGGTCTTTATCAGGCTCCACAATCCCAAAGTTTGACTGGCTGTTGGACTGGCTGCTCCTTTGAGTCTCTCCAACAGTAATAGGAGCTGAGCTGATGTGGTCGAGGGAAGAAGCACACACACAAATGCACACAGACAAAGAGGAGAAGGAACTTCAAGAGTCACAGCCTGAAGCGGGTTGCTTTTAAGGTGAACAGGAGGAAATGCTTTTTCACACACCATGTAATCAAACTGTGCAATTCCTCACCACAAGATGTTTTGAAAGCCAAAAATATATATACATTCCTGAAGGGGCAAGAACTCTTCCTGAAGGAGTAGCAGTTGAACTGCTGATGTCAAGAAATCCCTAAATTTCAGGCTGCCAGAGGTTGGCAAGACATGGCAGTTCTTGTCCCAGGTGGTGTGGAAGAACTAGTTTTTCTACCTTTTTGCTGCCAATTTGTGGCTGACAGAGGTCAGAGTGGGCTTGGTTGCTCAGAATCTGCAACACATTATAAGGGGAAGTGCAGGTAGTGTGTGCGTGTGGGGAAATTGAATCTTTCCTTTTGGAAGATCAACGGAGCGGCTGAGTGGAGGGAAACCAGTCAAATAAGAAGTTGCTAATTTAATTGCATTCTATTTTATTTAATTAAATATTAATTAATATTAAAACATGCCATAGTGTTTCCAGGACCTCCACAGCATGTTTTCAGTGTGTTTCCCACAGATTTAATGTGAGCTGTGTGAAGCGGGACAGGGGTAGGTGTGCTGCAGGGGAGAGGCTTATTTCATAGAATCTTAGAGACTATGAAGTGTGAGCCAGCACCAGCCAGACTTTGCTGGGAGGGTGGCAGTTCTTAGGCTCAGCTTTGTCAAGCTTTCAGTTCATGCATCAGGCAGAGACTTTGCACGTGGGCTCTCACCTCCGCCAGTGGTGATGCTGCACTGTCCCCATCAGTGACACTCCGCCTGTCAGGACTTTCCTGCTTCCTCTCTCCGGCATGTTTACTGAGATGTGTTCTGCAGGGAAGGAAGAAGGAATCTGAATCTTTTCTGTCCTGAAGCCAGCTATTTCCTTGTTTTCCTGCTCTCATCAGTGGATGAGAGCCGGAATGGATTGATATCCCACCACTGGAGATGAGCGCTAAGGTAGCGAGGCTGAGGCAAGCAGGGAAAATGTAGAGTGACCCGACCTTCTGGACTAACACAGCAGGGTACACATCATCCCCAGGGTTGCACCAACTCAGGTGAAAGCTCAGCCATCTGCCTTGTTGCAGCACAGGACTGTGCATTAATGCTGGGTCACCTTTCAGCAGCAGCAGGAGCTCTTTGGTAGGCTGCTCCCTCCTAGGTCCTGGCCCCTGTGAGGGGCCTCTTTCCACTTACCCACTGGAAAGAGGAGGGAATGGGAAAGCAAGGCTGCTCATGGGAGTGGAGTGCATGATAATCACAGTGCTCAGTAGGGGGATTACTGCTAATGTGGTCAAAGTGCACAGAATGTTCTGAGTTGGAAGGGACCCACAAGTGTCTGAAGCGAATGGCCCATACAGGGATCAAATCCACAACCTTGGTGTCATTAGCACCATGCTCTAACCAACTGAGCTAATCTCAGGGTCAGTTGTACCCTTTTTCACCCTTGCAAGGGTCTCAGCTTGTTGTTGTAGGCACATGCCTGTAGTCTAGGTGTGGCAGTGGCACGGTCACTGTGCAGGACTTGGGGAACGTCTGTGCTGGTCTCCGAGTCATCCCAAGGGAGGCCCATGGGCCTTCAAAAATATGAACTTGTTTTAGCTAGACTAGGCGAAATTGTTTGTTTGCTAATACTAGAAGGCTGATGACAGCGTGGCTGTAACCTTTGTTTATCATTGTGGGGTTGCTTCTAGTTTCTGGGATCTTGAAAATTTGGGCTTTTCGTTTCTTACAAAAAAAAAAAAATCCCAAACCAAAAAACTTCCAATAAAACCCTAATCCCCCAAAGGTAATAGTCCATTGTGGCCCTGTTGGGCATGCAGGGAACCCACCAGAGAGTGACAGAGATTTTCTGGACACTGAGCTCTGCAAAGGGAGAACAGAAGAGACAGAAGTTTGTGCATGTATGTTTCTATCCCTTTACAGGAATAATGGCAATTCTTGACAGTGAGGTGTGGTTTTTTTAAGGGGGCCAGCAAAATTCCTGTTCAGGCAGGTAACACTCCTCCTGCCTTTGCCTTCAGCAGTCCATGCAGCAATTCTTGTGTGCCCACCAGCTCAGGATCCTAAGCAGGTGTGCTGGTTTAAAGGTAAACCAACAGGGGAAATGAACCCAACTCAAAAGAGAGATTATAAGTCAGAATAACAATTTAATAAAATAATACAATAAGTACGATTATACAGATGAACAATTGGTTTTAACCCACAAAACCCAAATGTATAACCCAGCACTCTGGAGCATGAACAGAGTGGTGTTTGTTGGGCCCCCTGAGTGCAAAGTAAAGCGAGAGGGAAAAACCTGTTGGTGAGAGTGCTGGTGCAGTCTGGTTGAGAGTGGTGGTCTGCAGTCTTCCTCTGGATCCCACGAGTGGTTAAAAAAGTCCCAAGACTCCAAGATTATATATATCCTCCAGTTCAAGCAGGAGTGCCCAGTACCTCCCTCAGGGCGGGGTGTGAGGACAGGAGCACCCTCCTATCTCACAGGCCTCTTAACGCCCAGTTTATAGCCTGAGGAGTCAGGCTGCTCTGGGCAGATGGTATAAATGGTCTATTGATACCAGTTTCTGGGAAATGGCATGGAAGGCTATAGAATACACAGTTTTGGGTTACACCCATACAGTGATGAACTGGTCCCAGCTGTTCTAACTAGGACAGCAGGACTGGAGCATGATGGAAAAGGCAATGCCGAGGGAGGCCTTCCCGCAGTGCAGAGCTGAAGCTGTAAATCGAGCTGCAAACTCAGTGGGTGCAGACAGAGCCAAAAGAGGTGAGCTCTGGCAGCAGGTCCTGCCGCGAGGCCACACCACTGTCTCACTGACTTTTGTTTGCCCCTCACCTGCAGGCCAAGCACTGGAGAAGAGAGTAGTCAGAAGCAAACTGGGGGAAAAGGTCAGCCTGCCTTGCTGCCGTGAGATCCCGCGCTCAGAAAGCCTGCAGAATTACCGGGCCTACTGGCAGAAGAAGTTTCCGGAGGTGACGGTGGTGGTGCTGGCCTACTCCGACGGGAAGATGATCGAGGCTGACAAGCGGTACAGGAACCGCACAGAGATGGACCCCTGGGACCTCATCCTGTGGATCTCCCCCATGGAAATCCTGGACAATGGCACTTACCAGTGTGTGGTTCAGCACAACTCCGTTGTTGTGTGTGACGAGAGCCTCACCCTCTTTGTTACAGGTAGGTGGGTTGTCTCCTGACACCCCCCGGTGCCAGCTGTTGGGGGTAAAGGACACTCCTCCAAGCTTTATCGTAGTGGAGCAGACAGGCTTCCATCAGGCAGCCTAAAAGAGTGATGGAAGATGTGTTAAGTATTTCCATTCTAGCAGCCTCCCTACTTACTTTCCAAAGCTAACCCAGGTACAGAGAGTTTGGCTTTAACACCACCAGCCCAACCTCCTCCCCTTGATGCCTCCCTGTTGTGAAAGGACCCCTCCCAGGACCTCTCCCCAGGTACCACTGCTGGTGAGTCCCCTAGGCAGCCCCTGATGCCTTTTGGGCAAAGTCAGACCAAGCCCTTGGTGCATGGCAAGCATCCAAGCTGAAAGAGGAAGGGGGTGGCCACAGCAGCATTCCAGGCTTGCATCCAAACCCCTGGGAAGCCCAGGCTCTCCGGGGGCTGGCCAGTTCACTGGCTGCACCACAGCTCCACAGCCTAAGGTTGAACTCAGTTGGAGATCTGAGTATTTTTACCTTGAATAAACCAAGTTCCTTTGCTCAAAATGAACCTGAACCACAAAAAGTTCCACTGACATTATTTTCCATTTCCACCCCTGTTTTTGTGGTGGTTGGTCTCAGCTGAAGATAGAGATATTGGTGGCATATATAAATATATACATACCTTTGAACACCTTTAACAGCAGAGAGTTGCAGGAATCTCCCAGACAAGTCAGTGAAGGAGCATTCCCCATCTGGAAGGGAGATCAACAAAACTAAAAAACAAACCAGCTCTTGAGGTTTGGCCAGTGCCTGCTTGTCTGAGGGCATGGTGGGCATACGTGCAAGGAGACAAAATTAGTGTTCTTTCTGGGAACTGATATGAAAAAAGGGAAGTACACTGCCAGCACCTTCTCTAACCATGAGGGCTGAGGACTTAACTGCATGAAAAATATGAAACTACGGATCTCTTTTCCTGGCCACAAATACTGCAGTTTCTTTCCTTCCAGAAATTCCCTTGCTGTCTTAGCAGGCCAGCTGTAACAATTGTGATAGACTTCTGCTCCTTTTGGTAAAGTGGGATCGGTTATTCTGGGGACCAGGAAAGGGAAATTTTCCCTCATCCCTGCTGGAAACAGGCTGGGATGTCTGAAGAGACTTTCTAGGCTGGATGGCAGTGTCATATGGCTCAACAGACAGCGGGCTTGGAGGGAAATCTGTGTCTCTCCTTGCTCGCCACTGGTCAGCCACACAGTGTTGAGCAAGTTTCTTTCACTAGTTAAAAGTTACTTGGTATCCCAGAGCTTTGTGGGCAGCAGAAGCCACGAAGGACACGCCAAGGACCAGAATCTGCCCTGTGCAGATCCCAGCAGTCACGTGGTCACACGATGAGTCAGGCAGGGAGCAAACACACACTGAAACCGTAGCTGCTCCGAAAAGGATCATTGTGCAGTGAGTTGAGCAACCTGCTGCAGCTCTCTGACTGGCAATATGGCACAAGAGGCCAATTAAATTATGGTAGGGGGAGAATGCCCTGTGGGGGAGCCTTTGCTCTGACTGTGGGTGATGGGGACTGCAACTCTCACTGTGATCTGACGGAATGGCAACCGAGTCTCTTTTGCTTCAGCCGACTTCAGCCAGCCCAGCGTAACAGCAGAGGTGTCCGCTAGCTCCTGCGAATCAGCCGAGATGGTGATAGCGTGCTCTTCTCACGGAGGTTTCCCCAAACCCAGAATCTCTGGAGCCCTCAACAACGTGTCTGTGGAGTGGAATGCCAGCTGGGTGTCCGAGTCCAGCCTCAGCCCGTACAACGTCACCGGCACGCTGGTGCTCAACGTGACCAGCGACGTCAACGTCACTTGCTCCGTTGAATACGACGGCTTGGCCAAGTCCACCAGTTTGCTTCTGGGTATGTGCTATTAATGTTTTTTTGTGTTACAAAACCGTTCTGTGTAACTGTTCACGCAAGGACGGCACAACGACCCCACCTGTGAGCTGTGCGCCAAAATGTTTTAAAGGCTGTAAGGCAGCAGGGGTGGGAAGGGAGAGTTGCAACAGTGACTGACAAGCGGTGATGGCTTTGTCTTCCTGCTGCTCTTCTGTCACAGCTGGGCTGAGAAGGCAATTGGATCCTGTTGTGATATCAGGCTCAGTTGCTCCCACGGGTCGGGGTTGCCACCATCCAGTGCCTCTCTGCACCAGCACAGTCCTGCTGCCACTTGCATGACACAGACCTGGTATTTGAATGGTATTTGTGCTTTAAAAGCCACGGGATGCACTTAAAAAGAATTTCCTCGTTTAACAAGCATGTTTGTCCCTGCTTCAGTGAAAGAAACTGTTCAGCTGGGGTCTAGACAAAATTCTGCTTTTAAATGTAATATAGGGTTAACTCATACGAAAAGAATTCCATCACTGAGCCTGGCTTAGAAGTGATAGCATAATAGATAACTCTGTGCTTTGAAAAGCTTGAGGCACAAGTGGAAACAGCATGAGGGAAGGCAGCATACTACGGTCCAGATGTTTTGCAGTAGAAGGGGATTTGCCAGAAAATTCTTAAAGCCAAAAGGATTTTTTTTTTAATGTTGCTACCAAAAAAAGTGTTCTGAAATGTCTGTGGGTCTGATGTTTTTACTGTAGAGATAAGGGCACCTTCAGGGGAAGATAGAGAAGTGCTATTTTTCCTAGGGAATTGTACCTTATTCATCAAGGCAGCTTATTCATCTACCTTACTAAAATCAAAGGGACTTGTGGGGAGAGGTGCCATTCAGCTTCAGAACGAATGCCAGGAACCAGTGCTTTATGAATATTGGTTATTGCTGCATGTAGTGCATAATGTCCCTAGAGATGCTAATGGAAGAAGGTTATGAATATCATGCTACATAGAAAAGGAGAGCAACAAAAAAAAAAGCAATAATAGTAATACACTGTTGTCACACAGATTCTCAGAGGAGGGTGCAATCAACAGTGACACAGTCACAGCAGTCACAAACCCCCTGCTTTTTGATTTTTAAGATATAGAACCACTCCCATTATGGTATGATGTAATTGGTCCTTTAGACAAGTCTTTCATGAACAGACTTCCAGGCAGAATACAGCCTCTGGTAAACACAGGAGGCAAACCCTACAGTGGGGGGGAAAGATTGTACAGCAGATCAGGCCAGTGTCTTAGACGTGGAATGATGCCCAACTCTGCCAGATGCAGATGATGAAAAACTGAAGATCTGTTCACACAGCTCTGGGGACCTACAGACATGCAGCAAGTCTGTCCCTCCTGTTGAATTAGGGTTGTCCTGTAGTGTACAGGAATGGCCTGGTATCTGCTCTTATATCCCAGCAGTGGAATGTCATCTCCTGTGGTGAAAAAGCCAAAGGCTCTGGGTCCACTGAAGCTGAACTCTGCCACAACACTGTTTTCCTGCCACACAGAAAAAACAAGTCTGTTCTAGCCCATTTAATGCATCATTCTCCTTCACCTCTGAATCCAAAGGGAAGAGAATTAGGCATAAATCTGATGAAAACAGTATGGAAAACTGCAGGGTAGCTTTGAAAATGGAAATTTTCAAGCTGCAGACTGAGACTCTTCCACCAAGCCCAAATACTTCCTTTGAAACAGCTTATGTGTTTTCAAATATTGCCTGTCTCAGTTCTGTTCTGGACAAAACCCCAGCATTTCACACTCTGTGGATATGTTAAAAATTTCAGCACAGAGCAAATGCGGCAAAGTGGAAGAAATTAAGGCACCAGCTTTTCTCGTTTGTTTATTGAACAGGTCCATTTTCAGGCTGAATACCTGAGTTAGAACTTAGCCAGAGCCACCAAAATTCACGTACCTGCTCTTACGTGAAAATGACAATAAGTCGTTGTGTCCTTTATTTTTTATTTCTCCTGCCTCAGAAAAAACAAATGACTGTGTTGTTCCTCCTGTGCCTCCACCTTATAATGTCATTACTGCTTCAAGCATTGTTGTTATCACCTTCATTTTGGCAATCATCCTGGCAGCAAGATACCTCCCAAGGCGTGGTAAGTGTACCTCCTTTTTCAAGAAACTGTCTCTTACTGCTTATGTTTCTATTAAGATACACATTTATAGAAACTATACTGCCACATTAGGTATTTCTCTACCTTCTTCTCATTTCCTTTTTTTTTTTTTTTATTTCAGCATCCACTGTCACAAAATCTAAGTCTAGCTCATGACTTTGCTACATTTTGTGTCCAGGCAGCACACTGAACTAGGGTTCAGGTTTGGGAATGAAAGGGTGATGGGGAGTTTTGCCAGCAGATCAGAATGTTTCCAAAACCAGGGGTATACAGAAATGAAGATATTCACAGAGGTTCGTTTTTGTCTATTAAGATGTGACCTAAGATGTCTTAAGATGCCAAGAATTTTGGTGATCGTGATAGATACGGCTGAGCACTGAGAGTTTCAAAATTGGATCTCTCTCCACACCCTACTTAGACAATCCCTCAGATAGTCTCTGAGCCAAAGTAACAAAAATACATAGTGTTAGGGCCACAGAAAACACTTCAGCATAGCAGTGCCCCACTTTTAGGAGAACACCAATCAGGAGAACTGGATTTGTATTTTTTGTGTGGCCCGAAATGGCACAGGTGAGGTGCCTGGTCCCACCCCATGAAGTCTTCAGTAACTCCAGACGTGTCTCCAGGAGCTTTCCAAGGGGATCTCAAACACCTCAGGGGTAGCTGGCAGCTAAGTAGATTTTTTTTCCACCCTCAAAAAATCTCATCTGTTAGCTGTTGCTCCTAATCATGTCTAAGCTGACCTCACCAGAAAGCCCCTGAAGATGTGGGTAGACATCTAATGGATTTATAAAGGCAGGAGATGTCTTATCCACACCCTGTTAGCAGCTTTGCAGAGCAGTCACGGAGAATGACAGCAGGCCTTGCAACATGTTATAAATACCACCACACCGAGTTCTGTCAGGGCACTGGGGAAGCCGTGTGTGGGGACAAGAATCCCACACTGAGAGGGCTCTGTGCTCAGGCCACTTAAACAGGGAGCCCCCAGTTCTGAGCACCCCAGCCCATCGTGGTCACCACGGTACCCCCCTTTGGAAAAGGCTGTTTGCTGGACAGCAAGGACTCAGTTTTCTTACAGACACTTGTAAGTTTGTCATGCTTGTGTGTTCTGATACCTCTACTCAGACAAGTTCACTCCCAAGTCAGAGGTGTGGAGGTTGCATTACTATTTTTCTTTTCCCCTCCTCGTCGACCACATCCCCTCAAAAACCAGCGTGACCATTGAGTCAGGCTGGGCTGATTTCCTTTTAGTGCTTTATCACAAGGAAAGGAAGCTTCTGGAAGGCAGTGACTCTTGGTTACACCTGTGCACCTCCTCATTTTCCACTCCTGTGCCCCTGTGACACCAGTGCTGGCTGTCCCCTGCTGTTCCCTGGGGCTGTGTCAACGGGAAAGCAATGAGCAGGCTGAAACCTAGAAAATCACATTTGATCACAGCCTGTGCTGTTAGCTGCATGTATAATGCACTTCTAATTATAGGAGAAAATGAACTGGAATTGGAAGATTTGGCTCTAAACAAATATTGGCTGGAAATTAAAAGGTTCCTCACCATTAAATTAGCACGATTCCGGAGCATTCTGAGATAGTCTTTTATATAGGGACCAAATTGCTTTTAAAGCAGATGTAAAAAGCATACCCATGTGGTAGGATGCAATCACCTGCAACAGCATGGCACAGGGCTGCACAAACTGGAATTTCCCTTTCAGTCCCATTTGCATAATATGCACAGGGAGTGGATTTGCCAAGTCAGGTGGTGCTATTCGGTACAGCCACTTTCCAGCCCAAGTGCACACTGTAAGTAACTGAAGCCAGAGTTTCCATCCAACTTCCCAGCTTGTATAGTTGTCCCATTTCAGTATTGCTGGGCGTTGCCACCTGTCTGGAAAGGGAAATACCTGTCCTAAGAGTGTATCCTGCTGGTGCTGCTGCAGGTCACCTTTCAAGGGCTCTTACGGGAGCTCAGAGTAAGTCTGAGAGTACCTCTGTTGCTCTTGGCCCATGGAAAGCTGAGTCAGGAGTTGCCTTGATGCTAAGAGTGGTTTCTGAGCTCAAAAGGCCATGCTTCAAAGAGCTGAAGTGTGGGAGGGAAGAATAGAAAGACAGAGAGAAACGGAAGTAAGAGTTCTCAGATGCGTGATTGTTGTGGTGACCAAAACGTGCAGATGCTTTGTTGAGGTTCACAGCCTGTCTTTACAGTAATTAAGGAATGCAAACACAGAGCACCAAGATTAGAGGTCACTTAAAGAATGGCTCATGATTCACGTTGCATGATTTGTGCAAGTACAGTTTGCTGTGGTAGTAGAGATTCAACCTGAACAGTTAAAGTCATTCATGAGATGCTGAGATACGTAGTGGACTTGTTTATTCTGAGGTCCTTTTAAAGCACTGAAAGAGTTTTTTGGTTTTAACACTGGCATTCTTTCATTTGATAGGAAAACTGCATTTAGTGATGTGTAACTTTTATTTCCCTTCTAACTTATCTTAGCATGTAGCAACCTGTCTTTATGCCAGGCTGAGGTTCCTTGCCTCTGCTAATGAGAACTTTTTTATCCATATGACACTATATTGATAATATTTATATATAACAGAGCTTTCTATCAGATCAGCCTGTGGCTATGGGCCAAGCATATTAGGATGTACTGCAGGGGTGAGTCCTGCCAAATTAAAATAGAAGCAACTAGACCTAAGGGATCTCTTTAATTTCTTCTCTCCTTTCTTCCCACTCTCAGTTACACTTTGTTGAAGAAGACATTTGGAGTCATCACTTTTATGTCTTCTCTGATTCCAAATTTCAGTTTGTCCTCACTGTTGTAAGCCCCAGGATCCGGTGGAAGAGGGTATGAAGGAAGGTACAAAGCCACCTGCGAGCCTCAAAGTGACATCTGAAACATCATCTGTATGACCAGATTGCATTTGCAGGTAGTTTTCTTTACCACTCTTCTCTTGGCAAAATAGCTTCTCAAATACCACTGGATTCTCATGCCATGTTAGCTCACAACACCACGTGTGCCTTTTAATATGAGCGTGGGCTGTCTTTTTAGGGTAAGTAACAGCAGTAGGGCCCTATTCCCAACCTGGACACGTTGTGTTTTCCAGTCAAGTAACCAGAGGAATGATGCTCACATTCCTTGTGGGGCATTGCTTTGTTTGGGTTATTTCAAATTTCTAGTGAAAATCTAGTGAAAAACATTAGAGAACTGAATTTGTTGGGCTGCTAAGCTGCTTTTTCCATAGAATGGGCCCTGTGTGGATGGTGTGTAAGTTTCTTTATGATTCATTTCATTAATGAACATAAAATTTCTGGGACTAAATAGGGATGAAGAGAGACAGAGAGATGAAAGAAAAAGAACATTTGACAGCTTCGACTATCAGTGTCTGCTCTGAACCTGTGCAAGGAAGCTGATTAATATCTGAGAGGTGGGCTTGCAGCACAGTCCTCCAGCTATCAGGATCTGCAGGGACATCCCCTGCTGCTGCCCTGCTCGTTTTATGGACTTCCCAGCTAAGAACTGGGCAGTCTTTTAGTCCCTGTCCTTTTGGACTCATTTGTAAGTAGCTCATCACTACTACAGGTCCCACATGTGGCTTCACCCCCTAGAAGTTACTTCTGGCTGATTCCCTGTGAGTCTGATCTGATACATAAACATGGGAAACATCACTGGTAATAGAAATGAAGGGTTGACTAAATGGTGGTGAGGGAGGGGTGAACAAGAGAACAACTCCAGCTTTCCCAGTAATACCAGCTATGCCAGTCCACTTCTGAGATATCTCCATTCCCTTCAGCAGCTGGAGGAATGGAAAAGCTTCCTCCCTAAGACTTGCCTAGGAAACACTCATATTTTAAAAGGAGTTACCTTCCACAACGAGGTGTTGCAAAAGATGGGCTGGGGAAGGCTCTGGCTTGCCGAAGTTTTATGATTACAAAGCATTATATTGGCTTTGGCTTGAAAGAAAGATTAGCAGGTAACTGTTCTTATTCGCATCATTATCCCGGGGATGGCATTTCCTGCTCTCACCGCAGCCCACGGAATTGCCAGGGTAATGCCTCAGAGCAGCAGCTGTGGAGTCCTGCCAGTCAGCAATTTGTCACGCTGTGTGCTGTGGTGATCTAAAAGCTTAATAGTTCTGAGGTGGAAAGGAGGGGAAACTCTCATTCAGGCCACTCGTCTCATTTCCAAACCTGAACAGCCACTCATGTTTTCCTCCGGGGAAGGCCCTGCCCGGGACAGATACTAGAGCCTTGGTTAGCCTGAATTTTGGGGAGTTTTGTGATGGCAGTGGCAGGAGTTTACCTACTGAACAAACCCATTCTTCCACATTCCTCTATTTTGTTACAAAAGTTTGCCAGGCTTTTCCGTAGGTGGTGTTTCCCAGCTCCAGTGCCTGGGACAGGGATGGAAGCCGTGCTTCCTTGGTGGCTCGGAACTGCAGGGTGTACTGAGCCACGTCCCGCTGCTGTTTAAATTGGGGAGCGCATTCATCAGCCATCCTCGCTCCGCAGAGGGGTAGCATCCCTGCACACTCCAAAGGTTTTACAGGAACCGTCGCTCACGGTCCTGCCGCTCCGAGCAGCTCCGATTTTATGGAATAGGAGCCCTCTTGTGGAGGGCTGTCGCAGGTGTATACCCGTTTGTCGGCTCTGCAACATTTCCGCTCGACGTTTAAGATTAAGAAGGGGCGGGGAAAAAAAAAATCAGTAAATCCTTTTTCTTTGAATCCCTCAGGTTTCTCACCCCGTGCATTCCGCACCGCAGACTCCGCCGTTCGTTGTGCAGCAATGCTTGTGGCATTGACCCTTTGGCTCTCTGCAAGGGGACTGAAAACACGACTGACAACATAATCTCATGTGAATGAAGTCAAACAGAAGCTTTGGGGTGCTCTCGTTACAACGGGGTCACTGGAACCCCGGCCTGGGAGGACCCTCTGTGCTCCTGCAACGGGGGCAGAAGAAGAACGTCGTCGGCATCGACACACCAGTTCAAGGCTTTGGGAACCTCTGGCTTTGACGCTGCTTCTGTGGGAACCAGGGGCCTGCCTACCCCTTTAGCAATGCAGAGCTGCCCCTTGGGACCCCCCAGACCCCAACACACAAGCTCAAGTCAGGTTGTGCCTCCATGTTGTGACTGGGAGAAGCTAAAACTTCTTTTATATTCAGCCTCACACGAGTTCTTCATGCTGGAGGACTTTGGATTTGAACCTGACCGTGTCACTTTCCCCCTAAAGAGGCAGTAATGCTCACATTTTTCATGAAAAAAACTTCACCTTGGAAGTGAGTCTCTCTGCCCCATGCTTATTTGCAGTGCTATGGGACTTTTTAGGGAACGATACACACTGACAGCACAGCTAACAGCCAACTAATATTGCTTACCCACAGCAGTGGCACAAGTTCTGGCAGCCTTTCTCTCCTGACAGGATGACCTTGCCAACCCAGCCAACACAGCCCCTCCATTAAATTGCTGTGTGAGGGCACACGTGTGCATACAAATGTACGAGCTTTTATGTGCATTCCTTCCTACCCACACCTGTAAAGCCCCACTGAAATTTGTGTTAAAGTCAGTGGTTATCTTGCATATCCACTGTAATGAAACGTAACTCAGGGCCTCGCTTCAAAAACATAGGTCTGCTTGTGTTGGTACCTCTGCCTAGGGACACTTGTTAGGGGAGGCTCTGCAGATTCTTGAGAGTCTCTCACAGTAACCTAAGGACTTACTTTGCACTGAATGTTGCTGCTTTCTGCCAGTGTTCTCTCTACCCAGCCAGGACTTGAAGGATTTTCCCTACAGAATGCTAGTACTGGATAGGACTCATCTGATCTGGCTGACATTCTTGCCTACCGTGTAGGAAAAATTGATTTCTCATTTTAAGGGGAAAGGAGGAAAAAGCCCCAACAAGCTTCCTAAGCAACTCTGCATCCTAACCTAACTGAACCCTGCCCTGAGTTTTACAGGTATGTTTTTCCCTTCTGCTCTGCAAGCTGTACTCATTCCCTTAGTGCTCTATGCATGTTATCAGGGCAGACCAAAGCCTGGAAGCACCTCCGTGGGATGTATTGTTGCCTGAGCTGTTTATCTTCCTAGGACACAGCAAAGACATATTCCATCCATTTCACTTTTTTTTCTAGAGGGTACATAGTGTGAGAGGAACTGCTGGAGAAAATAGGAAGATTAAAGTGGTTTATGGAATATTGAGTTATGAGATCAAGTCACTAGTAAAAAATAAGGCACTGCTCCCCTTCTACTCCTGCAGAGTTGTTTTGTCCCATCTTTTTTTTTTTTTTTACTGCTTTCCCATTGTACAAAGTGTAATGGGAACTCCAGAACATTCTTACAGAGGAGTTTTTGACAGAGAAAAGGAGATAAGCTGGGTTATAAGGAAACAATACTCTGCACTTGTGTGTTCTGGTTGCAAACAGAACATAAGTGACAGAAATCAGAGTGTTTCCACGAGGCAGCCTGACCCTACTGCAGGACTTGGTGTATGGGCAATGGTGTCTCACACTTTTCAGGTTTCCTCTTCTTTCGCCTATTCTTGTTCCTTCCAGCACAAACTACCAGCTTCTTGCAGGCTGACCACCTCTTCTGGCATTCACTTCCACCTCTGCTCATTTCCAGCACCATCCTTCCCTCGAATCACAGTGCAATTCCACCCTGCCAGCCACACCACAGCTCTGACAGGTTGTACCAGCACGTTTTCCCTCTGACTATCCCATTCTCCACTTCTGCTCCTGACTGATGATTGTGCAGCCTCCTGGAGAAAGGTTTGTCTTTTGCACTGTGCCAAACCTTTCTACATCACCACAGACTCCAGTGACACTTTTGGTAACTCCTTCTAAAGGAAACCAAGTTTCACTGACAAACATGTCCACCAGCAGGTTATTTTTACAGTCTTGATGGGCAGGTTGTTTGGTTTGTTTTTCCTTAAGCACTAATACCCTGAGTCCTGTTTTCTATTGCCTTATGCTGTATTCAGTGAATTGCACACAAATGGTTTCTGTGAGACCTTCTCAGCTTAATATCTGGGTCATTGTAGCAGGTGAGCTGCTCTGTTTATCATGGGGTTTTTGTACATAACATTTTTTTTAACTAATTAAAAAATTAATTGTAAACTCAGTTTCCTTTCCTCAGTAACAACAGATGTCTATCCACGTGCTGAGAAGTGGTAGAGCCTTTCAGTTCTTCACGTGAGCCTCTGCCACTGTTTCACAGCTGCTAAAAACACACACTGTGTAGCATCAGGGCAGGTGATGCAGGGGTTGACAAAGCTGTACCAGGTACAGCTGGCACCAAGCCACAGCTCTGTTTGGTGTGCTGGCAGCAGTGACAAAATGGCACTCAGGTCCCCAGCTCGTGACCTCATGTCTGTCAGTGTGCCAGGGATTAACTGAGCAGTGCAGCTACAGGCTGTCCTTCTCCCTCCAGGCAGGAGGTTCTCTGCAAAAGTAAAATGCAGGGGTAAGAGGTTCTCGCCGTACCCCTGTTACTTGTGTCACCTACTCTGAAAGTGGAGGGACCATAACTTCAGTGCTGTACTTTTCCTGGGGGTGGAGGGAGTGGGGCTGTGGAGAATCCCTTACATGTGTATTTAAAAAATAAGCTCTGAACCAGCTCCTCACTCCCCATTCACACAGTGACTTTGAGGGTAAGAAATGAAGAAGTGCAAGGAACTAAATTCAGTGGGAAACTGAGAAACAAATGGCTGCTAATCCTGAGTGCAGCTGGAAGTCTCTGCCTCCCCATGCTAAAGTGCAGCATAAGGACATGTAGCAGCCCTCCCTTCCTCCCTTGGAGAAAATCCACACAACTGCTACACCTTGGCTCTGCCTGCCCTCCCACAGGAGAATGTCCCTGCATCAATGGTCAGGCACAGGAAAATTAGTATTCTTTAGACATCACATCAAATACCACCAAATAGGAACAGAGACAGCAATGACACAGCTAATGTCACCAGAGCTGCTGCACAGATAAGAGTGAGGGATATTGGGTGGGGATGTAACAGCAAAAAAAAAAAAAGAGAAAAGAGAAAAAGATAAGACATCACTCTGTAAGCACAATGGCAAAAAGGTGATTCAGAAAGGCCTGCTATTTCCTTTTTTGAGGGGGCACAACAACACTACTGTCACCAGTGCATGCAGAGGCTAAAACAGGAAGAGGGAGAGACATATCCACACCTCTGCTTATTCAGATCCTTCACTTACACATAGAAAAGACCAGAGCTCGTTGATGACAACCCTGAAACAGTGGTATTTCTTCAATGGAAAAATGAACAACACTGGGATGTTTAAAAAATTAAATGCTCATTTCAGAAGTCAGAAAACACAACACCTTCTTGAAAGCAAACAGTGCCAAAAATCTGCTTTGGGTGGGTGGAATAAGCTCTCCGGGATCGACTGTTCATATTTCAATCAACACTAATTATCTGTAAAAGCATTCAACCAGAACAGACTTGACTACTCTTTTCCTGTGGGAAGTAGACCCAAACCCCCTGCCTGGATGTAATTCCCTTCAGTAGCAGAAAAATCTCCAACAAAAAAAGGGAACCAGAATCCTGGCATTCTGCTTTGAGGGAACAGTGATGGCCCTCCTGAGTAGAGACCATTTTACATTAACTACAGTCCTACCCACAGATAACAACTAACAGCTGATCTCTGGATCAAAATAACAGACAGACCTGGCACTCTCCTGGCTATTGCCTTTATTACTGGATAGAGGGAACATCCGATACTGCCACCAGACTGTATTGCTCACTGGTGGGTTCTCAGCTAGAGCTCTTCTCATGGGATATCACTCAAGGATGCTTCTCTATACTTCTCTGTACTAACATGAAGTACATACTGTACTGACATAAAGAGCTTATGGACACAATCACCACTGCTATATGGCTTTATTGAGTGTCTTGAACCACATTTCCCCAAAAGGTCATCCCCCAATTTCCAACTTTCAAATGAAATTAGAGGCCTTTTTATTGTTAAAACTGTCCACAGTGCCAAGTTTTCCACCATCACCACCAGAAATAAGTCATCTTTCCTGTGGCCTGCTCAGACTTATATTGAGGAACCCAAAACTTGCCTTTTTCAGGGCATTTCCATATCATTCCCAGCTCCTCCACCCTTCCTCAACATTGACTGAAAAATACCCCAAGTACTGTAGGAACCAAGGCCTGAAGAAACCACAGTCAGTAAGTTCTTCAGGTGCTGCCTGAAGACAGCTTGCACCAGAGCACAGTTAACTTTTGGAATTGGGGTACCTTTAGCACATAAACTATTCACAGGCCCCTTTACCTTGAATATTTCTACATTGCTGATGGTTTGGACACTTTGAGCAGTGAAATGGGTCCTTAGACGAGGCTCTGGAGCTGCCCTCACTCCCTGCCAAACCCAGATGACACTTCCCAGTGAGCAAAGTCGCATTTCCACCTTCTCAGGGGGAACAGGCTTGGCCCTTCTGAGCTCCCATGCAGTGATGTGCATCCATGGGCAATGTTCTCAGCAAAAGGCTTTTCCACAGGATATGAGTGTGTTCACAGAAGAGTTCCACCATCCCTTGACTGAAGACTTTCATGAGCAGAATCAAAATGCTTTGTATCTGTAAGACCTCAGTCCCAAAGCCACAAGCTTAACTGGGAGTATGACTTTTAAAAAATATACAGGAGTCCAAAGAGCTTGCCTAACCAAATTTTTCAGAATCTTCACTTCTTAATACCTTGAGACAGCCTAAAGAGAGAATGCAGCACACATTTTCTCAGGAGATCCTTTTAATAAGGGAGGAAATAAAGATCTTGGCAAAAGTTTAAAAGGGCTTAAACACTTGCCAAGTTCCCTTACTTTCTCCCCTAAACTATCAGTAAAAGCACCTCTCAAGGAAAAGTGTGTGGCTTCTTCTCTTTACACTATCTCGAGGTATTAACTCTGCAAAAGTTCATTGGGAGAAACTTTTGGAGTCTTGTATATTTTTTAAAAGTAATAATCCCAGTTAAGGCTGTGGCTTTGGGACTGGGGTCTTACAGTAGCTTCTTACAACAGAGATCTGGGGAAGACTCAGTAGCTCCTAAAGTCTCTTGCTCAGTCCATCTTCAGCCCTCCCTGGGCGTTGTTTTCCGTTTGGCCCAAGACTTCAGTCACATTGAGCCTGGATTGCCTAAGGAGAGAAGAAAGAGTGCAAAGCAATTTTATGCCTGTATCCTCCTGACAAAGGCATGACTGCAGAATTCCAGCTCCTGAAAAGTTTATTCTAGAACTGACACTGTCAGTGAGTAAGTCACACAACTAGTGTCATGGTCTTTTTTCCTCCAAAGCCTCCAGCTATCCCTCTTTCCTCTCTTTAACAGGGATGGAAAGAAGTTCTCAGACTGGTATGTGAAACACACTGACAACCAAGAGCAGGAGAACCGAGGAGCGTTGTGGAGCCTTTAAATGTCTGAACCACCCTTGGAGCTGCTCCTTACCACTCTGCCAGCTTCTGCTCATACAGCTCCCTGCGCTCGCGAGTCCTCTTCTCCTGCAAGGTCTCGCCAGTCAAGCCATGCAATGCTATTAACAGGGCTCCTGCAGGGACCCTACAGGAGGAAGCAGAGAAGTCACGAGTCACCCAGGAGACACACAACAGCAACAACTCACTGGCTTCGACAAAAGGAGCACAGGGGAGCCAGACATCACATCAGGGGAGCATTGCATTCCCCAAGACTCACACTGCACCACAGACTAAGCTACTCCTATTCCAGTGTGACCCACCAAGCACAGCCTCCCTTCAGCTGTGACTCACTGGAGCCCCTGTGATAACATATTTTGAATTTACTCATTGACAGGGCAAAGGGGTGGAAGAATTTAAGGTGCCCAAACAACTCCTGTAGAGCACTGCACCCATAATTCAGACAGTGACACCCTTCCATCCAGCTCTGGAGGTACTTGTGTTTTCATTGGTAAAGCTCCCTAGGCTGCTTCCAGGCATGGCCACAGCTGACACCATCCTGACAGCGACAAGTAGCACGTATAAAGCTCATTCTCTTGTTCAGGCGGGTCCCCAGATTCCTTTCTGAGCATATTTACAAATTGGCACTTCGAGAAGAAATCCCAGCTCTGTTTGAACAGTCAGACTTCTCCTCAGTTAAAGATCATTGTCCTGATGGACAGAGCCCCTGAGAGAGAACCATAGATCTCCTCCATGCCCCAGGGAGCTTTAGGAGACTCACGACTGCAAGATGTACATGAAGAAGTGCCGCCTTACAGCCTTGGGTTGTGCAGCCCAGCCACGCAGCTTCTCCCTCAGTGTTTCCCAAGGGCTGCTGCTCCATATTTTGGCTTTGATGGAGCACATTTTGTAAAAAAGTTATTTTTACACAGACTCTTTACCTCGCAGTCCCTGGGTAAAGTCCTCTTCAAAAGGTGTCATCATGACATCTGACTCCCCTTGTCTGGATTCAGAGCTGCTACAGGAGCAGTTGCTGATGAAGCTGAGAAGGGAGCCCAGAAGCTACATCTTGCACTCCTGCCTTTACCCACAGACTACAGAGTTCCTTAAAACAGATATCCAGTGGTTCTGCATGCAAGCATTGGGCTCATCAGTGACCATGCCAAGGAAGAGGGACATGAGACATGTCTGTAACCCATCCACACAACTACTGTTAACTATTTAACAACAGTTAGTGTCTCCTCTAACAAACAAATAACAGCAAGTGAGATGCTCTACTGAGAGCACTGAGTTCTTACTACTGAGAAAGCAGCAAAACACAAATCAAGAAACAAAGAAGAAAAAAACCCAACAGTTTAAAGGTTGGAAGAAAAGTGACCATCATGAGGTCCCAAGGGAGACACAGAAAATCCCTCAAGGCAAGAGAGGAAGGGAAGCTTCAGTAGCCCTACCTATGATTCAAGGCTTGGTATGTGCAGCCACAAACACTCTTAAAGAGCAGGTTTAAGTCTCCATCACCCAGCAGCAGCAGCCACAACTCACCCAAACGCTGTTCCGAACATGAGGCCGCCTGCCAGTCCCTGCAGGCCCAAGTGCATTCTGAAAAGGGCTCCTGTGAAGCCTAAAAAAAGAACAAACCCACTGAAACCAGAAGCCTCCCCTCCCCGGCCATCACGTAGGGAGCTGCTTTGCTGCATTTCTCTTCTCCATGAGCTGACATCTCCTTTTAACAGAGCAGAAACCAAGTGCCATGGCCACTGGGAGGGACCCTCACCACACAGTCACCATGAGCTCCGCACTGAAACATTTACAAAGCAACTCCTGCTTCAGAAAGTCTGCCCAAGAAACGCTAAGAAGTATCTATGAAAGTAAAACTAAGCTCTCTCTAGGCTGGAGCATGATCCCTCCCCCCTTTTTTCTGTTCAACAGCAGCTAATAATAGTAGCTGCCATGTAAGGCAGAAAAGATTAGTAGAACACATATCCAACTGTAAAGGCAGTAAAGCCTATAAAACTGAACAAGCAGATCACTTACCCAGAGCCCTGTTGGCAAAAGCAGGCATGCAAAACTTAGCATGAAAAGGGCAGCTCATAAACAGGGCACTGAACTGCTATCAAGAGTGGAAATAAAAAATGCTTTCCCTAATAAATAGGTGGTGATGAGAGCACGTTATGCACCAAGTGTTGCCTTTACCTCACACGAGCATTTTTCACCCAAAATACTCCAGCAAGTATTCTGAAGATGAACTAATAACCACAAATTAGTCTCAGCAGTGCATCAGTATCTCTGTTACAAATGAAGTCACACAGCAGGTAAACAATGGAGCGGAGTAACAATGGGAAGGCAGTGGAACAAGAAGCAAAACCCAGGAGCACAGAAGGCAGAGATGCACTCAAACCCAAGAAATGTGGATACCTGCTTACTCCTTTCTGCTAAGACCCTTGCTCACAAGGAGGGAAGCACACAAGGTTACAGCTCTCTTACCTCCTGCTGCAGCAAAATTACTGACGGTGGTTTTATCACGGTACACAGACAGCCCGGTGCTCACCATGCTGCAAAGGAAAGGCACAGAAGAAGTCAGCAGCTGCACATGGAAAAAGAGAGGCAGTAAAATGCAGCCTGAAACAAAGCTGGATTTCATTAAGCCAACCCTCAGGTTGCCTCCAACCTCCTGGCTGCCCGTCCGTTCAGAGCGCGCTCGCGCCAGCCACAAGCGCCCGTGACTTCTGTGACTTTACTGAAGCAGCTGCACAGACACAGGCCAGGGAATACCAGAGTTACCAGCCTGGATCTGGGATATTATTTCTTTTTTTTTTGTAATCAAAGATTTTTTTCCATTGTACAGAACCACAGAATGGTTTGGGTTAGAAGGAACCTTAGAGATCATTTAGTTCCATCCCCCTGCCATGGGCAGGGACACCTTCCAATAGACCAGGATGCTCAGAGCTCCATTTGGCCTTGCCCTGAACACCTCCAGGGATGGGACATCCACAGCCTCACTGTTCCAGTGCCTCACTGGAAAACATAATACAGTCAAGGATAAAAGAAACCGAGCAATGACAAAGCCCTGTCAGTCAGCCAGTCCTGGTGTAGGACCTTTACCCGCAGGAGCTGACCCATGTGTCAGTAAGACTTTGCCTGATTTTCTTGGGTTTTAACTGTGAAACTTAAAATTTGCACAACTGCAGGACAAAAACCTTCAACTGGGGCTCTACAGAAAGAAATAACGTCGAGCAGCTCCTTTCAGAGCCTTTTCCAAAGGGGAGGTGGTGAAAAGGGGGCTGATCTGACTGCAGGGGAGACACCTGGTGGAGGACGTGGAGGTTACGTGTCAAATCCAAAGAAATCCAGGAAAATCCACAGAAATCAAAAGCTCCTGGAGAGAAGGCAAGCTGTAGGCTAACTAAACCTAAAACCAGGTACCAAACAAAAAGAAAAGATCGAGGAAGAAACTCAGAAAGGAATAAAAAAATTAGGGAGACAAAAATATCAAATAACGACAGTCAACACTGCTGGTGTCTCAAAAGCAGAAGGGGACGGAACATACTTGCATATAGAGACAAAGCAGGCTTAGGACCACACACAAATTTACCATTTGGAACGTCAGGGAAAGAGATATTTCTAGTTTAAAAGGGCTCTACTTGGAAGAGCATTCTTAATTTGATGCTCTGTTGTCAGAAATGCACTGAAACATCCAAGGGAGAAGATCAGGGAAGTGGAACACTCTCTCTGCATGGGTTTTGTGTGTGCAGGGAAAATTTGAAGGCCTGAAAAGGTACATAGAACTGGTAGGTCTGATCTTCAGCAACTGCTTAAGAACATGACAACCATCTGCAAGAGTTTGAGGACAAAACCAAAGAATTGTGAGTAACATTAGTGCACACAAACTAGGAGTGATGACAGAGATTGTGAGTAACATTGGTGTATACAAACTAGAAGTAACAAGGCATAGCAACAAGGGGAAAAATTAATGTGGGATAGAAAGCTCTTCCAGAAACTGCCAACACACTATCACACTCTCCCAGAGAAAAACACACAAAAAGAGGTGAAACAAAAGCAGAAAGAAGCTGTCAGGGAAGGGAAGAACAGTATTCCAGCCAGCAACAGCATGGATTAGATGCAAGAACAGGGTTTTTAGGGTTTGGGTTGGTTAGTGAGAAGATCTGAGTTCTGGGATCATTCTAAAAGGTTAAACCCTCTTCATGTTCACGCCTGATCAATCAGACTCACGTTAGCACAACACTTGGAGCCTCAACCAGTCACCAGAGCTGTGAGTGCTGCCTCCTGATGCAGGAGCACAAAGCCAGCTCTCCTCCCACTGCCACCGGGAAACACTTACTTGAATATTGTGGCGAAAGTCGCGACTCTCCAGCTCCAGCGCCAGCCGTAGCGGATGAAACTGCGGAGGCCAGCACGATGTGCAGATTGCTAAGGTCAGAGAGAGGACAGGTTACACAAAAAACTAGAAACTAGTTCATTATAATGAGCTCGGAAGCATTAATAATTAATAACCACCAATAAACAATAGTAAGTAAGTAACAACCACCTGCATTAAATGTTAACAGACCCTCTGAGCTCTGCAGTTTAATGCTGGCGCTTAAAAGTTTGAAAATGAGAGGGTTTTTTAAAGATGTGATAAACAGAAGCTTCACGAAAATTAAAAATGTCGCAGTTAATACCGCAAAAGTAAATAAATTCTCAATTCCAGTGCTTGGGGTGTTAGAGCTTAGCTCAGGTGCAGAGAGTCAGCAGAGGGAAGCCAGGCACTGGTACTTTACAGGCTGCTATGTCAGGGGCAAACTCTAATTGAGAGTGATGAAAAATCAGATTTTACATCAGGCAGATTTTTAAAGGGGTTTTCTCCCTCTTGATCCAGGTAACCAACACTTTTAAAATCCAGATACATCACACCTATAAAATGTCACACATGTTCTTTGTTGTGCTGTTGTAAAAGAATTTTACATGGTCTTAAAATTACTCCCATTATTAAGACAAAAGGGCTGTGAAGTCTCTTGCCAGCACACTAAAATTAAGAAGCAAAAAGGCCCTTCAAGACATACTAATCAGCCATTTAACAGAACCGGAAACTTTGTTATCAACTCTTTCTGTAACTTAAGGACACTTTCTTCTAAGTTAACTGTGCAGAATTTGGGTATCAGGGAAGACCTAACTTACAGCAGCTGATCAGGCAGGCTGCACACACTCAGACACAGCAAACACCTCGCTGTTTTTGCCGCAAAGTACCAAAATCGGGCGCACACACACACACACACACACTCACACACGCGCGCGCGCGTCCTACAAACACAAGAGCCACACGCCTCCAGCGGGCTCCGGTGTTCACGGCGAAGCCGCCGGGCTCCAAGGGCACCTTCCACACCCGCGGGCCCTTGCCCAGGGCCGCCGGCTCCCCGCCGGTCCCGGAGCGGCGGGCGATGCCCAGCGCTTCCCCCCGCGGCTCCCCCGCGGCCGTACCACGGCCATCGCGCCGGTTCGGAAACAGCTCCCCTGCTGGCTGCGCTCGTTGAAGGCCTTGCGGGGCGCCTGACGAAGGCGGGCAGCCCGCCGTAGAGCCAGCCCACCAGGCTCGCCGTGAAAACGCCGCCTGAAAAGAGGTTTCACCGTCTCCTCCGGGAACCGCTGCAGCTCGCCATGCAAGGGGAAAGGGCCGGGATTTGGGGCGGGATGGCCACGGCGGGAAGCGCCGCGGCCGGCCCAGCCCGGCCCGGCCCGGCCCCCAGCCCCATTCCCGCCCATCTCCGGCGCTCACTCCCGCCCTGCCAGAGGCTTCGCGGCAGCCGCTCCCAGCCGGTCTGCGGCGGGCTGGGACGTGGCGGCCGAAGCTGGGCTGAGGCGCCCGCGACCCTCCGCTCCCATGGCCGCACGGCGGGCACCGCGGCAGCGCAGCGCCCCCTGCCGCCCCGGCGGGAACGGCACGGGCCCGAGGCGGGCCTGGCTTGGGTTCGGCTCTGGCGGGGCTCGGCCTGGTCGGCTCGGTCCTGGCTTGGCCTCGGCATCCTTCCCGTTTGGGTAACAGCACAGAGCCCACGCCGCGCCTCTGAAGAACCCCGCGGTGTGTGTGTGTGTGTGTGTGTGTCCCGGTTTCCCCGCAGGTACAGCCGAGGGTCAGAGCTAGTTTGGCAGAAGTCCCCGGCTCGGACCTGCGGGGGGCCAAGGGGAAGTTTCCAGCCACCGCAAGCCGAGGCTGGAGGCAGAGGTGCCCTAAATGTGACAGAGGAAGGACGGAGACACGCTTCACTGTCTCTGGGGGTACAGATAGGGGCTCTCCAGAGCATCCAACAAAACTTCGTTTTCGTTTGTTTTATTCCAAAACGCGCTTCATTACAAATGGTTTAAAAATATCATACAGAGCTGTTTCAGTTTCCCCGAGTGCTGTCTCTCTGTTGACTAAAAATAGAAAACCAGAAAAACCCTTTCCACTCTCACAGTTCTTTTCCTCAGAAACCAGGCTATTTTAATGGCCCAATCTGTTTTCTTAGCGGGCTGGGTTAATCCAGGCATTGGTCCTGTAACCAAGATGCTGCTGCAGCAACAGGCACTTGGCCAATAGGTCCAGGAAGTTATGTCCCTGTACCAGGGCTTGGCAGTGCTGTGAGCGCACATGTGCACAGGTTCACTCAGTGTTATTGTTCCATGTGTTTTCCTTCCTCCCTGATCCTGACTGCAGAGGAGACTGAGCTGTTGCTATCCCTCTTCTCCATTATACCGTGCTGCTCCCTCAGCCTTGAGGCCGCTTTACAATCAAGGGTGCTCCCCCGGGAGGCTGTGTCCCTCCTGCCACCCCACAGAGCCCGTGTTCTCCTGTCTGAGTGCCAGAGAAGATGCTGCTCCCTGCCAGGCCTCTCCCCTCAGGGCACACAGAGCATTTCACTCCCTCTGGGCTGAGCAGCCTGTTGTGGGCACAAACACAGGGAGCACAAGCAACCTGTGACCGAACTCAAACTGAGCAGTGTGAGGAGTAGCTGCCACTCTGTGACTGAATACATTCCCTCAACCAGGCTGAAGGAGATGAGAAAAGCAGTGGAACAGCTGTGGGGAAGAAAAATGAGTATGGAAGTGAGCACGTGTGTTACAAACCTCAAAAAAAAAAACCAAAAAACAACCAAAGTTAAAAAAAAAAGCCCAATATAAGCCTAGCAAAATTACAGAAGGGGATCAGAGTAGACTCTGAACTTCTGGAAGAAAGAAGCACCGAATCTACCTCTCCCAGTACTTTCTCTGGGTTCCTAAGGGTCCCAGGATGTCTGGCCAGCCAGCTGGTGAGAGCTAATTAACAGAGGTTCAGTTCTGCAGGGCCCTCCAGGCACCCAGCTCAGCTGTCAGAGGACCAACCATCCCTATCTCAGCTGCCAACCACGTCACTGTCTGCTACTCATCCTGAGTGCTGGGGCCACATCACCATCACCTGCTGCTCCCCTATAAGGTACGTAGTTTAACTCTGCAAGGATCATTTGTCCTTTCAATGGCATGGCAAAGCCTTACCATCAACCTCTAAAACCCAACATACACGTAAGCTCTAAACTATCCAAAAAGGTTACCTGCAAATCCCAGTACCTGCTTCTGTCAGAGGACTTGGTAAAAAGTGCAGTAAAAGAGCCGTGAGGCTTCTCATCGACTGAGTGAGATTTAGGCTCATTCTAAGACAGGTAGTAACTAAGTCCTAAATGCTAACAACCCCTCCTCCAGCCATGACTGACCACCCCATCCAAAAGCCATAACCCAACATTCTACTTAACATGCTTATGGTGACAGTATAACCAGGTCCCACTGCCTGGGAGCAATGTCAAAGTCATCCTACTGCTCTTCTCTGTAGTTCTAGTGTAAAAGAGAAGTCTGAGAGGGCAAGAAAGAAGTTAAAACTGATCTTCAGATTTCCACAGCAATCAGTTTGAGCTGAAGAGAAAAACAGAGAAGTCTCTATAGTTCTGTTTTCAGCCATTCAGGAGTGATCTGGCTGTAGTTCTTCCTCCTTTTCACTTTGTAAGTCAAGGCCTGGGAATATTCAGACAGCAGATGCTCCCAGTAGCAGGAGACGTCCTCCATCTGCAAGTGCTCTGTGATGAACTGGCGTCCCCTAGAGACACACAAGGCACAGTCAGGACTGTTTTCCAGTTCCTACAAGAGTCATCGGTTTTGGTTTGGATGTATATCAACTTTCACTCTTCTGTGTTTCAAATGAGAAACAACATGAACTGCTCTGTACCGTCTATTTTAATTCCATGATTTTCATTCTCGCTCACAGCTCTGACGGTTGCAGTGCTTTTGTTATCCTCAAGATGGTATTTGTTGTCTGGGATAATAAATATCAGATTTCACTTATCAGATGCAGCCTGAGCAGCACTGATTCATGCTGCTTCAGAAGCCAGTCCCTGCCAGCCTGGGTAGATAATGCTTACAGTGCAGACACAGCTCCAAGGAGTCAGCTCACCTCATACTGAGGCAAAAGCTCCCAACCTCTGACAGCTTTCCGTGAGATTCCTGACACGGGTCACATCTGAACCAAAGACCCTAAGCATGGAATTTTGTTCTTTGGTTCCACCTGCTTGTTACAAGTGCTCCAGCCCTCCTGCTGTTATTGCAGAGGATCAGTTATGCTGCACCCTACTAATACTAACGTTGTCTTTGATAGGCAACCCCTTCAAAAGCCTCGTAAGAAAACGCTTTGGAAGAAGACTGCCTGATAGCCAGGAAGGACATACAACTTACCTCTCTGAAATTTCTTGTGCTACAGCATCATTTTCCTTTACAAACTGCAACAGCTCTCTAAAATGAAGACAAAGAAAAAGCTATGAAACAACTGGCTCTGTGGAGAACATTGTCCTGTAGCTTAACTGTTGGAGAGGATGAGGTTAAGACTCTACAACTGAGTGAGGGTGCTGCTCACCTCAGAGAAGAGAAGAGACTCGCCCTGCTCAACTGTTCCACATCAGTTCTGGACAGCATGCCGAAATCTGGGAGCTAACTTATTTTTGGTCCACTGATAAGTTCCTCTTCCCCCTCCCCTCTGCTGCAGGGCCCACCTGCGTGGCTGCTGATTTCAGTGAGAGTGACAGACACACACTCCCGTGAAACTGCACCCCCCAAGTAACATGAGCAAAGGATTCTCTGGGGGCAGTGATGAAGAGATAAGAGCGTGACCTCCAAGAGCAGGCTGCCTGACGCCTCGGGGTGGAGGCACTTCTTAGGGTACCACAAACAGAACCACCGTCCCAAACGCCTTCCTGTGGCAGGAAATGCCCTCTGATGTGTCACACCTGACGTCAGAGAGGTCTGGTCGCACCGGGATGTAGTGGACCCAAGGCTTCAGCTGGGGATAGAAGAACTCCAACCACTCTTCCCCAACGTGAAAGACGAGTGAACCGCACAAGAAAAGGTGTTTCAAGCGGAAACTGGCCGCCACTCCCCGGAAGTTGAACAGGTACCTTTAAAAAGACAAGCAAAGAGAGGGGCCTGATTTCACCTGGAATTTTGTGAGGAAATGCACAAAGACAGCAGTCTGTGAGTAGCAGTGAACTTTCCCTCACAGGCAGCAGCTGGGGCGCCTCCCTCACACTGGTTGCTGAAGCAAAGGGAAGGCATTTATTTGAAGCTCCTCACAGGAAAGGTGAGCTGAAATGAAGGATGTGCTGTGTGAGTTTCTGCTGTCTGTCAAAACTGAGGGAGAAAATCAAGGAGTGAGGCTTCACCTCTGATAAAGGCAGCTGCCTGCAACAAACCGAAGGAGGCCTCATGGAGAGCTGCCAACAAGGCACAGAAGGTCACAAGGTGGATGCTGATCCCATGACTCTACGCTCCAGAGACTCTGTTACCACAAGGAAATTTTTCCCAATTCTCTCCTGCCTTGCAGTGAGCTTTTCTGTTCATTGTTCTGCTTTGCCACATCTATCTCAGGTTATTTTTTCCTCTGAGATTCTGCTTTAATCTGAGTGTAATTGTTCCATATTAACTTGGGAATGCAACCCTAGGAGGTTAAATAGGCTAGCAGACAACAGATGGACTTTGCAGATAATAAAGAATCCACAATTTTGTTTTCAGTATTTTCTGCCAAGTTAGTAAAGTGGGCTTGACTGTGGCAGAGAGGTATTTCTCTCAGCAAACTGTATCTCAGAGGGATGTTTGTTTGCTTACTTGTTTTCTTTTTCAAACCCACATTTCTCCAATTATATAGAAAGCTGTTTTTCCTACGGGTAAAACTGCTCAGTGCATATAACTAATCTTTGAAGTCAAACATTTTGGGCTGGGGGAAGAGAGCTCTTCCTTTAATGAAGCTATTTTGGGTGAGATGGAGATTATATATTATATATATTTTGGGCAAGATGGGAATTACAGCTAAACTCAGTTCAGCAGTAAATGACAAGCAGTAAATCTGAAATTACTCTGCATCCTTTGTATTACCTAGGAGCTCAAGGCAGTGACAAGGAGCTTGTAGTACTAGGAACTCTACAAATACATGTAGATATATAACAAGAGCAGTGGCCTGGAAGGGTGGAAATGCCTCTGCCCAATTCCAGACACAGCTCCTGTGACAGGAACCTGTGACCTCGGCCAAGCCACTGAGTGCTGCTCTCAGCCAGCCTGCTATGGCACCTACACTGAAGGAAGCAGACAGAAGTTCATGCTGACCCTACCAGACTCTGGTCTACAACAAAAGAGTGTGAGAATGTCTCAGCCTGAGGAGCATCAGAGTTGGGCAGTGCATGTGTAACAGAAGGGAGAAATCTGGGCAACGGTCTAGTGAAATACAAAATGAGACAAGTCAATCACATTTGCACAAAAACACAGATCCAGCCAAGTGACTGAGCTCTTGTATCAGCAGATTCTAGCTGGCAGAATCACAACTAGCAAAAGAAAAAGCAAAACATCAGTCACACAAGTGCATACACACTAAGGGTTTATATTTTACATAGAAACCTGCAAGGATATTACACCAAAAACCCCTCACTAAAGTAGTTAAAGAATAAAAACCTTTGTAAATCAAACCCACATTCTCACAAACACCATACAAAGTATGAATCAATACTGTATCTGCTCAATCAGATTTTAGGTTCTCTCTCTTATTATATACATGCAGTGGCAGCACTAGCCTCAGTATGCATATAAAGACATAATTCCATAGTTCCTTACGTCTTTGAAGACAGTAATGCTGTCACTGTAGCACTGAAAAATAATTTTGAATACATCACTTGGTACAGGTATATTAAGAAAAATTGATAGAAAGCCTTTTCAACTAGGAAAAAAAAATATCTATATGTTTATTATTGACCTTAGACCTTTACTTTCTCAAAACACTTTATTTCTCCTGACCTGATGGAAGAAAGTTGACACTGAAAGAGGCCATGCTAAGCTCATGAATTTTCAGCTATCTTGTATCTGCTCACAAGCTTTTGTATCTGCATGGAGCTGGTTGCTGGAATTAGACCTTGAAATAAAATGAGACCCTACACCATGCAAGGAAAGAAATAACCCAACAGCCCTTAAAGAGCTGGACTAATCAAAAAACTCTTACTTGTATTTGCAGTGATCAACCAGCGGAATTTCCTTTGCAGGAGGTCTTCCTAAGGTGTCCTTGAAATAAAGAGAATTAAAAAAAAAAAATCAGTAAGCTTCCAATGGTGATTTCATTTGTTTTCCTTCTCAGTTAGAAACAAAGGTGACGTGTCAAAACCCTCCATTCCCACTTCTGAGAAAACCTTCTCTGGTGGGCTTTTAGAAGGATTATAAAGAATTCCCAGCCCTTCAAACAAGAAAAAAAAAAGTTCAGTAAATTACACATTGCCTGTATGCGAATGCCAGCACAAACACATTAAATGATAATGTTTTGTTGGCAGCTACAGAGTGGAAAACAGCTTGGGACAATGGACTGTGTGAAGCCAAGTGTAACCGGATTAGCCAAGACTGTCTGGAGAGAGCTGGACTGTAGGTTAAGTATGAAACTAAAAAAGTTATCAGCAACAGTTATCAGAAAGTTATCCACAACAGAATCAAGAAATGGAGAAGACAGAAAAAGGTTTAAGAAGACTGACGACACCACAGAGGCAGCTCAGAGATAGAAGGGGATGAGTTGGCCAATTTTGTTGTTGTGGGAGAGGAGGGGATTGGCAGAGATTCATTTTCTTATGTGTGCTGGTTTCCTTGAACAAAAAGCATAGAAGGAAGAAAAGTGTTTGGCCTGCCAGGCTCTGGAGACTCCTTCCTTTCATCTGTCAGAGAGGTGCAGCCATCAAGGGAACTACAAGCCTCCCCCGCTCTAGAGGATCACCCACAACTCTCCAACGAGATGTTTCTGAATCATCAAAGCCATCTTGCAATGCGACCCCTCCTGGTCTTCACACTCAGAAGACAGACAACACCCACACACCTTTTCAGATTTCCAAGCCTGGTTTTTAGTGTATTCAGCGTCAACAAGTTCAGGGTTTTCTCGGGACAGCAGGATGAGGGGATCTCTCTCAGGACTCGTTCTGAAAAAGAAATGCCATCAGTAATTGCCAATCCACATGACTCAACACAGCTAACAAACTACAGGGCTCAAGGCCCTGCTTCTTTATGAGGCTGACCTTCCCATGAGCCCCCAAAATATCATTAAGTGCCTACTGTACAGTGTATTTCTGTCCAAGGGTATAACAGCAGAAGAGAATGAGTTACGGGTATATATTTCTTTATTTCACTTACTAAATATTTAATAGTATTATTTAAACAATTCCCAGGACAAAGCAGCAGAGATGCTGCTTCCTTCAGGCTTTAATCTGATGGGTGCCAAGTGCTTTAACTTAGCCAGAGAGAGCTAAGGGATGCTCAGCATCTTCAGCACTGACCCCTCTGACACGACTTTAAAACACCACTGATGAACAAGGTTATGACATCCCTGAGCCACACTCCTCATCATCTCCTGAGCCTACCTGGCAAGGTATCAAATCCTTCCCTGTTGGGGATGGCGAAGAAACAAAGTATGGGGTTTAACACTGCTTCAAACTGTCACTGGAGGGAGGGCAAAAGTAATCTACTCTTATCCCCCACCTGTCAGGTAACTTAAGGCCAGAAAACTTTTCATTCACTGTCCAGCACTTGCAGAGCAAACAAAGTATTCACACCGGCAGGAAGCATGAGCATCAATATCAAGTCTTTAAATTTGTATCAAGCACCTGCAGTTCTCTTCAGAGAACAAAACAAGCGGGTTCCTGGGGTGATAGCTTTACTCATTAAGAAATAATGTAGCAAATCCATCACAACTTCTGTTCCCGATATTAGGTGATTATAATAAACTAGTTGCAAATGGCAATTCTTATGGAGAATCGCTAATGGCGTAATGCTGCTGTACAATATGTCTCACTCTCCTTACTTTTGAAAAACACAGTCTGAGTTACACTTAATTAGGGATTAGGTTTTGGAGACAGAAATTTCTGCATACAGAGAGCTGTCACAGCCTATATTGGTAGAGTCATCTGTTGCAGGAAAATACACTCACCTGGATCCTCGGAAATATCCTTTAGAGATTTTTTTCTTCCAGGGCCATTTCTCTGCAGATCTGAAAACATTTTTTATACACGGCAATAAATGATTTAATATAACCATGAAAGAGCACTCTCATCAGCTTTCACAGCACGAGGTCTTTTTCTATTCTTCATTTTTGATGGAAATCACTTTCTTCATTATAGCAGAAAAAAACCTCTCAGCCAGGTCCAATGAAACATGTTTTCCTGTGAATATTGTGTTTAAGGCAACATGATATAGGCTACTTTTCAGAACACCTTTCAGTCAAAACAATGAATTACACACAACCCCCCCTCACCAAACCCTGAAGGGTATTAAAATTTACCTAAGATTTTAATCCACTTTTTGTACTGTGTTTTATTACACTTTATTTTACTGTGTTTCACGGAATACAGATAGTGAAAAATGACTAGAGAGCTCCCAATCAGTCATTTCCCATTAAAAGCCAAAACTACCGATCAACAAGCAAAAAGCCCACCTAGTGTGTCACACTTAAAACACGGGAGTTCATTGTTTTTCCAAATCACTTTCATTCTAAACCTAAGCAAGTCCTTCAAAACAGCTGTTCACATGTTTTATTTCTGTCACTGCAGTCACCTGCCTGCCTCAGGGGAACTGTCTGCCATACTTTTCTGCTGCACCTGGAGGTGACATGGAGGTCCTGATCCCCAAACTGATTTATCTGCGCAGGTCAAGCTTTGCACCTCCTTATAACACAACTGAAAACACAAAGATGAGCAAATGCTTTGGACCTCCATTATATTACATCACATAAAGCTTCAGACATGATTAGTCCAATAGATCTTGAGACTTTGAAGAGTGACCTATTCATCCTTGCATTCTGATGGCAAGTGATTTATATTGAAGTGTTTTTTCTTATTGTGTTTCTATGTTCACTCACTGTTGCACCCTTAGTTTGTCACTCTCCATGGGAAACAGCCCCTAACTCTGCTAATGGCCAAAGATCCTGCCAAAAGGAAGACTCCTAGTTAGAAAGGTTTTCTGTCTTACTCTCAGCCCAGTAGTGACTCTTGATTCTTGGGAATGATTCCAGGTTTCTCGACTGCACAATAACACTCGAGTAAAAGCAGACCTAAAGAAGGCTTTCTTTTAGCCTTCCAGAAGCTTATACAAGCATCCTGGATCACCCCTGCAGTGAGAAACCCACAACTCCTAGAGAAGTAGTTGAAAAGAAAGGAAAATATTCCTGTATGTCAGGGGAGATTTCTGCAGGCAAAAGATAACTGCTGCTTTATTGACAAACCCTCTCTCACCACACCCGATAGTAATCTGGCCCTGACAGCATGAGGGATGTGCAGAGTTTGTCCTCTGCATTCCTTACTAAAGGGTTGCAAACAGAGCAGCTAATTATAGCTTCCAGTTACATCATCCAAGGTTTCCATGGAGAATTCTCATAGAGCAGTTAGGCTGTAGGTAGTTAATGTGAGGCAGCAGGGCAGATCACAGGCCAACAGACCTGTGGTCTTAGATGTCAACACTGGCTCGATGCTGCCCAGTGCTAGGTGGCTTTTACTGCGAGTTTGTCTTCTGTGAAACATCCCCCCACATGTAACCATTTCCAAAACATACCTTCTAAGGTCCTCTCTCATGAGGTCCCAGCGCCCTAAACCTGTTGGGTAAATTGGCCAAACAGCTGGTCCTCCTTCCCAAAATGTCCAGGCAGGATACATGATATCATTGTATTCAGATGTCTTAAGAAAAAGCAGAATAATGCAAGAATGAGAGCAATATCTACTTGGGTTTGCTGACTGAGCCCACCAGTAACAAAGGTTCCTTCTGGGAGCTCTGCTGGCTTTCTCCCTGTTCCACTTCCACAAGCAGCCATGAGAGCTCTGCAGTTACCAGAGTGTTGCTGGGATTATAGAATCACCTGAGCTCCACTCACCTTTCTAAAGACTTTGTGTAGCTACAAATGTTTTCCTACTGATGGTAAGTCAAGAGGCATCATCATCTCCTCAGAGATCAAGGCTCTTATAGACACTTTTGACATTTAGGTTTCCAACACTTCATTCCAGCCTTCCTAGAGATCACTTAACAGTTCATTGTAACAAATATCCAGGTCATGTAAGAATTTCAGTTCCTCCTTTTTGGTTGCTTAAATCCCCATATATTATCAGAGGGAAGACCAGCACTTAAGACTAAACCCTTCCATGAAACCAGACTACAGGCAACTTCCTTGCACTAGTAATAAACTTCCTACACAATTATCCATCTATCTGCCACCTGGAGACACTGTAGAGAGTCTAAGGCTGCCAAGGTAGTTAGGAGGTTAGTACACATGACAAAGGCCATGGGAGGGTTTGTCCATGCACAGGAAGAAGAGGCTTGGGGGAATATAAACGAAAAGGGTTCCCAGGACATGGCAATATTACAGAAAAGAAAGTAAGAAACACTTATCTGTGGTACCAAAGCAGAGGACTAAAATAGTCACATTAAATGAGATTGCCTGTATGAGAGCAGACATGATCAAAAATCCTTAATAATGCTTATAAACTATGGCTATGATTTTAACACAAGTATTGTAGCAAATGACAGCAATGCTGGCACAAATCCCATCCAGCTGTGCATCATTTCAGTGCAGCAGAGGTACTCTTTCTGACCTGGAAGAGGAGCTAGTGAGGGGAAACACCGATCTATTGAATTGATCTGCCAAGTTTGTTTGCCAGAAAAATAGAAGTGAAAGGAAACAAAGGGCAAAAAAGAGCAAGCAATTTTCACTCACAGAAAACCTGTGGGGAACCATCTTCAAAAATACATTCCCAAGAGAAAGGAGGACATGCATGCCTCAGAAATGCTCAGCTTTTAAAGGTGTGAGCACCTTACTGAAGGAGAAGACTGGGATAATGGGTTTCATCCACTTGGGAGCCTGGGGGTAGTCTCGCACATTGATCACCATTTCCATGTCAGGGAGGCGGTTGATGATCCCCAGGATGAAGTGCTCAACTCCACTGCATCTGTGGAGAAATGACACGTGGCAAAGAACTGTAAGAAGGTGGCAGAATCCTGCAGTCTCTTGCAGGGCCTTTCTGCACAGGAGCAGAAAAGAAGATGAGCCTAAGCCATTCCATGATGCAGGCTGGGAACTGCCTACAGCAGCCTCTAAGTCCCAGTGCAGTACGGACACCAATGAGGCAACCCATCCTGTTACACCAGGCCTGATCTGCAGCTTGATCCCACAGCCAACCAACCCTTTGTACACTGAAGTGCAACAGTGACACTTTCCTACCACTACATTTAATGTTATTTATATTAATTTACATTATAGGTTATTTTCTAGGACCCTGCTCTGATGGGGAATTCAGACCTCCGAAATACCATTGTGCTCAATGACTGTCAACTTGGGAGAGTTGGAAAGACTCCTCTGCGCCAGCCAGGGAGATGAGACCTTCTGCACAGCTCTTACCTTGCAGGGAACATGCAGTCCTGCTCACGGTACAGTTTGTTTTTAATGATCTGGTAGTGCGTCCCGAGCTTCCGGCTCACCACATCTGACATTGTCTCCTTAGAAATGCCACCTCGAAAAGGAGCCAGGTCCTGCTTCCAGACACTGAAACAAAACCATCAGCCATTATTACGTGCTACAGGGAGGATGCTGTGCATTAAATTATTGGGGTATGCAGAACAGAATTCTAGCTAGAACAAGCTCCATGCAGCTTCCAGGAGCTCTGCTATATGTGGCATAACAGAATTTAATTTATGTCACTTGGAAGTTTCTTAGATACTCAAGGGTCCAAGCTTCACACTTTGACTACTTATGTGCTGTTTGCCTGAACAGGTAGCCCAGCACAGGTAAACTCTAGTTACTCTCCCACAGAAGGACCTGACATACCCTGGCAAGTTTTGGGTAAAAGCCTTCAGCTCATTTCACCTTTGAGCTGCAAACCTCGTGCTCTGGCCTTCCACAAATGATAAGGCCACACCAAGACCAAACTCCTCAAACAATGTCATGCTATGTAGACATCAAAAAAAGAAGGTAACAGTCTAGTTGCAAGAAATACCATCACCCAGTAACACAGGGTGCAGTGAAAGCTGGCCCAGGAGGACAGCCCTATGCAGCATATATTCTGTGGCTTCTGCACATCACCAGTGAGCTCCAGCAACACAGGATGGAAACAAAACCTAATGAATGTAAGAAAACACAGAAGGAGGATGCAATTTATATAAATTGGAGGATGCAATTTATATAAATTGGGTCTAAAGGTCCTCAGGTCTAACTGCTTGGAGCGTGTAATGAACGCTGTCAGATTGTAACAGCCATGGATACATCCTCCCTGCTTTTCTGTAGACAATGCATCAATGTTTCAGTTTAAGACAACACTGTCAGGGCGATCCCATTGTGAAGGTGGTCAAACATTCGTACAGGTTGCCCAGAGAGGCTGTGGAGATTCTTTGAGATATTGATACTGAGATATTCAAAACCTGACTGGGCACAGTCCTGGCAACCCTGCCTGAGCAGTGGGGTTGGACTTGATGATCTCAAGGGGTCCCCTCCGACCTCCAGAATTCAGTTACTCCATAATTGGGTAAAGAACAGCAAAACCACATCAGGAATTGCCATTGTGCACATGGTCTGACCACAGCATGAGAAGTCTGGCAGGGATGCAAATGGAATGAGCTTGAGAACAGGAAGAGAGTTGCAGTGTCATGGCACATCCAAGTCAATGTAACCTAAAAGTCACAACCAAAAGGTAGCAATGAACAAGTTTGGACTTTCCTTGGCCACTGAGTGACAGAAGACTGGACATAAGTAAAATATGCTACATGGGTAAAAGTACTGGTTTTCAGCATTCTGCTGCATATTTACATACCTCTCCAAATCAGCTATTAAATTAGCTATCAAAGTGAGTTGAGTTTCTTAAGTGACCCAGAGCTGTATTATCTTCCTGGATTCCTCTGCAATACCAATCACTAGCAGTGCTCCTGAACAAGCCCTAAATGAATTACTGCTTTAGTGAAAACTATGTTTCAAGACCCACAGTAATCCTAACTTCATGTTACTATTGACTATCATGTTCTGAAGCAGATTTGGAGGTTGTAACCACTTGGGAAGGTGTTTTGCCCAAAGGTGGGCAGGGGAGGGTGGAGTGTATGTTTAAAGATTAGGAGATGTCTTTAGGGTGTGTCTGAATTGGAACTTAGGGAAAAGACTGGAGGGCTAGAGAGATTGGAAGACTAGAAGAGACTTTCCTTCATCCATATTTCAAGAGCAATGAAGATCAAAAACTCCAAACAGAGTGTACAAACAGTTGCTTAATATTACTCATCTGACTTTAAAAGCCAAGATAGCACTCAATCTCACCCCCAAAATCAGTGAGCGCATCTGATACTTTTAAATAGGAGGCTTGAAGTTGGGCATCTGGGCTTCTGAAACCCTAATCCTAAAGGCAGAAGAATAAGGTGGCTCTTTCTCAAATTCCCTTTCCTCCTTTAAACAAAAATGCTGCTTAAAGTTATCAAAACCCCTCAGTCCTACAATCTCTGCCCATATGACAGTGATGACCAAACAGGGTTTGCACGTTCTTGAACGAGCTCCTCTTGGATCACGCTTTGGTCATGTGAGAGTCAGGTAGATAAGTATCCTCCAATAATCACAAGCAGTGACCTAAACTCCATAGAAAGAGCTAAAAAGTACAGCACACCATCGCAGCACATCAATCTGTGCTCTGTAACAACCTTTGCTAATCGAGCTACTTAGAACATTTTGCACACACTTGATTTCTTCCACTTTTGAAAAGCCCCATGAGAAAGATTTGTTAGCAACATGTGGGAGAAGGCAGAAGTGGGTTGTTAAGACAAATATGTACGGTTTATTGCGTGGTCGTATATGAAACGCCAACATAGTGTATGCTGAGTTGTAGAGGATAACGAGGACCGGCTTGCAGGTGGTTCCATAAGCTGCAGAAGACACCTCTCAAAGCTCAAAAACTCCCTCGCTAGTCCGCTACGTCCAGAGCCCTGCGCACTCAAAAGCAAACCGGTCTCTCACCTTTGGTGGCAGCTGCAATTCTCCTTTACACACGGCTCATAGGCTTCCACAGCTCTCTTAATTTGGCCAGTTATCGCTCTCCACTTGGCATCTAAAACACGCAGGGAAGAAAAGCCAAAGGATTCGATCCAGAGTAAGGGAGATCGCGGGGGGGGGGGATTGGAGGGAGGCGCAGTGGGTCGGCATCCCTTTCGGCCCGGGGTGCCGCCCGCCCGTCGCCCATGCCCGGTGCCCCCTCACGCCGCTCACCTGCCGCCCAGGCGGTCCCGGCCGGCACAGGGCGGCCGCCATCGCCCACAGCGCCAGCGCCGCCCGCCCCGCTCCCATGGCCGCCGCCGCCCACCGCCGCCCTGCGCAGGCGGCCGCCCGGCCCAAAACATGGCGGCGGCGCCCTTCCGCCCCGCGCCGCCACATGGGAGATTGTAGTTCCCGCTCAGGGGAACTGAGGGGGCGGGCGGGGACGAGCCCCGCGCGTCGCGACACAGACGCGATAGATGGGGACTACGCTGCACAGACGGCCGCAAATACGCTGCACAAACAGTCTGAGTGTGCACCTGTGATAGGCCTTCCCCCTCCTCAAACAACCTCCTGCCTCCGCCCCCAGGAACCTCACCGGCCTCACGCAGATCCAGGCGGCCCCCGCTCCCTCTGGGGGCTCTTGGGGGAGAACTTCCCTGAGCGCCTCAATTCATCAAGCAGCCTGTAAGAGGCTCTTTCTCCCGGCCAATCTCTGGCTATTGCCAAAGCCTGACTCAATCTGATCATTTAGGATAAAGTCATGACTCTCCTCATTACAGTTCAGGTTGATTTGTATAAATTTCTCTGCAGCTTCAGGGCTGTGGACTGCAAAGGAATCATAGAATCATTGAATGGTTTGGGTTGGAAGGGACCTTAAAGATCATCCAGTTCCAACCTCCCTGCCATGGGCAGGGACACCTTCCACTAGACCAGGATGCTCCAAGCCCTGTCCAACCTGGCCTTGAACACGTCCAGGGATGGGGCATTCACAACTGCTTTGGGTAACCGGTACCAGGACCTCACCAGCATCACAGTAAAGAATTTTTTCCTAATATCTAACCCAAACCTACCTATTTTTAGCTTGAATCCATTCCCCCTTATCCTGTCACTACACGTTCTTGTAAAAAGTCCCTCTCCCTCTTTCTTGTAGACTCCCTTCAGGCACTGGAAGGCCACGATTAGGTCAACCCTAAGCCATCTCTTTTCCAGGCTGAACAAACCCAATTGTCTCAGCCATTCCTCCTAGGAGAGGTGCTCCATCCCTCTAATCATCTTGGTGGGCCTCCTTTGGACTCATTCAAACAGGTTGATTTCCTTCAAGGGCTGGATGGTCTTTAAAGATCCTTTCCAACTCAAACTATTCTATGACTCTATGAAAGAAGAGGAACAGCAGGATTGAGAATTGATGACTGAATGGCATCAACGTAAAGAGTAGAACCTTCTCTGTGCAAAATGTTTCTAAGAACACAGTCTTTAAAGCTGCCCTCCACTTAGTGCTTGGGTCATCTCAGTCAGATTAGTCCAGTCTTCAGGGGACAGGCTCATTAGTGTGGGGCTGCATGCAAGACTCATGCTGATAAGCAAACAAATGTAGGTCAGAGGGGCTGAGGATAAGCAAATATTATCCAAACATGAGTCCAGACCAGTCATTCAATGTTTCTTCCCTAGGTTGAGTGCGGGAAAGCCTGACACATCTTCATAGGGTCTGTATTTTCAAATGTCAACACTAAACATTCATCTTTCCTAGCCCAGGTCCAGCTTAGTGGCTTTGGATTCCAGGAGGAGGTGCTGTGGCTGCTCGGAGTGAACTCTGATTAGCCCAACAAGCGAGCCACCAACTCCACTTGTCATAAAGGCCTCATCTGTGTGAAACCGAATTGGTCCTGTAGGTATTTGTAGGTTTGAGTGGAGAAATGATTACCAGAAAGCAGACCAAAGAGGAAACGCATGTGCTGAGGAGGAGCATGAGGGTTTCCCAAGGACCGCTAAATTCCAGAGACCAGTGGTTCCGCTGAATCTGCAAGAGCTGATAAAATCCAGGCGCCGAGTGTCTGCTCAATCTGTGCAAAGCCACAAGTGAATGCTGGGATCAACCACAGCCTGTGTGACTGAGGGGCAGTGGCTCCTACATGCAGGCACAATCTGCAGGAATATGTGTGTATCCATTGAAATAAGTGACTTTGAGGGACTTTCTAAACACCTGTTTGGAAGATGCTGGTGCCAGCACAACCCTCTACCGGTGTTGTCCTCCAGCTGTTTCTCCAACTGGGTAACTGAGTAATTGCATGAGTGAACTATGAGGGAATAAGTGAATGTTTGTGTATTATCTGCTATTAAAACTAACAGCTTCCTAGAGTGAAAACCTTGAGTGTCTTCTGCCTGTCTCATCCTAAACTCTTGTTGCACAGCCAAAGAATTTTTAAGCAATCGGAGAAATTAATCTCTTATTTCCATTTTCTCCAAGAGTCCCTCTGTCTTCCTTTGATTTCTGCATAGGATCTGCTGTCTTCTTTTCCTCGACAGTCTCTCTCACAGCTGCAGTAGTCATAGATCCAAAAATGGAGGCTGGTCTGAAGACTCCCCCAAAGGTGTGAACCTTAGTAAGGTAAAAGCCAAAAAGTGCCAGTACTCTTAGATATCTGTATTTGCCTCCAGTGGCCTCAGTCTTAGCCATCTCTACGTGGTTAAGCCACTATTTCTAGCAAAGTTTTCTGTCTTCCCCCTCAGGTTCCAGACCAGATTTTCCTGCTTCTTTCCTGGCTGACTGAATAGAGACATCAGTACACTCTTCCAACACCACTTCTGTTTGTTTCTCACAGCTCTCTGCTAGTCTCCTACACAGCTGGTAGAGCTGTAGTAGTTCACTCGGTAGCAAAGGTTATTTCGGGTACTTTCTCTGAAGCAAATAGTAGGAGTGGTAGTCAGCATAAATGTTTAATAGGCCCTGAGAGCTAAGACTTTTAGATGAAGCTCCTTTTGAAGCTACATTTACAGCCTCTGCTCTCCCAGGCTTTGTATAATGAAAGCACCCCGGGCCACTGTGGTGTGGTTTTGGCATGCGCTGAAGTTCCCCCCAAGCACCTTGGATGGTTGTAAGCCTCAGAACCCCTTGACTCTCACTTCAAACACAGCCTTTGCCTCACCTTCTCTACCTTCTTAATTTCCTGTAAATCCAGAGCTCCATGCAGGAGCATCTGGCTCTGATCTTTGATACCCTCCCTCAAACACGGCCCCTCCCTCATTTTTTTTCTCTGCCAAATCAAGCCTAAACACCCACAAATTTACTTTCATCATGTTCCATGTGCCCGGAGTGGAAAATCACTTGGCTATAAATCTGGTGTCCTTGTTTTACATATTCAACATAGGTTAGAAGAAGGGTGCTTGGGAAAGAGTTTGGTTCTCCAAGCTGGTTGTAAGACCGAATTAAAGAAAACATGCTTCCTGCGTCTTGAGTTTTCTCTCAGAGTTGTGGTCTGGCTTTTCTAATTGCTACTATCTGCTTGTGCAGCGGTGCCAGTGGGGGCTGTGCTCCTTTAATTCGTCCTTTTGTACTAAAAGGAAGCCCTAGGTTTTCTGAACTCCTCAAATAACGGTGAATATTTCGTATGAAGGATGGCCATCTCAGTGGAGAGAGGAAGGACGATGCACAGGCTCCTGAGGTTCAAAACCTGTGGTTGACTTTACCAGGGCTTCTGGGGCTGGGTCCAGCCTTTCCCATAAGAAGCCACACAGCTTCTGGAGAGTCAAGATTGCTTCCTGATGGTGAGATCCTTGTGGAGCTTCTTCTCCCTTTGGCTCTGAGCTGCATCCCATAACGTGTGTCCTGTGGAGGTGTTGGACTGCGGCTGTCAGGATTCAGGAAAGATGGCACCATCTGCAGTACGTGGCTTGGGGATGTTTGGTATTGAATATTCAATTATTTCATGCAAAGGAGGGGAATTATGAAACTGTTACAGCAACTGGAGCACCGCAGGGAAGTACAGTGCCAGCATATGACACCCAGTAAGGGCTGGGGTCATGAATGGAGGCTCAGACTAAGATCCTCCAGGGTCTGCAGAACTGCTGGGTTGGACCGGGCAACAAAAGTGCAGGAGATCCCAGAGCTGGGTCTTGATGAAACTCCGTTTCAGTCTGCCAGTGAAGTCAGTAACCCAGCCCTCAACCCAGCCTGAGGATTTGTGAAGGCAATGGAAACAACAGAGGTTCCAAGAAACAGCGGGACAGGCATCTGTAGCTCAAATCCAAGGTCAAAGTTTAAGTAGTTGTGCATGCTGTGTGAGCAAAACAAACCAACTACATCTGGTGCTTCAGAGAAGATGCAAGAACTGCAGCAGTTTCATCCCTTGAGGGATTTGTATGTTCCAGAGGATTCCTGTGCTCATGACAGCGATGACAGTATTATAAAGAATTTTTCATACTGGCAACAGAGTGTAGCAGCCCCAAAGGGGAAGAAGGATATCCATTTACTGTGAACTGTATGTGTAAGTACATGTATAAACATGGGACCAGGAACATATTTAATTTTTATTTGTGCCCCTTAAAAGGGGAACAGGCAAATCCACCTTTCTTGGAGGAGTTAAGAAAATGCAGGACTCTCGCGCAGAAGGACAAACTGCGGGACTAAAATTCATCAACACCGCTGCTACCAATAACAAATTTGTAATGGTGGAGCATGGGGGGATCTTCAGAAAGTAAAAAGCCCTTTGTCTCATCAAGAGGATATATCCAATTTTTGTACCCATTTGCCTTTGCATTTGAGTCGCAGGGCACCACCACAAGCTGAAATTGAGCACATTCCTATAGAAAAAGCCTTGGCGTTAGGCCACGGCTGTAACGACTTCTAAAAATCTGTTTGAGAGGCCATGTTAACTAAAACTGATCATAAATCACTCTTTGCCATTGCCAGTGGGGATCTGGCAAACACCTTCCTGCAAACAGAACGTCTCTTTCTCTAGCTACAGTTGTATAACTTGCAAATTGAATGCGAACCTGAGAAAGATTTAGTAGTTGCAGGCATACTCTCTAGAGCCTTTGACAAAAATTCTGTGGAACAGAGTCCCAGGCTAGATTATGGATATGTCAATTGGGGAAAACAAAACAGAAAAACCCAGCCTTGTCGGTTCTCAAATGAAATGCAGAATTTTATTGCTGGTGGTTTGCTGAGGACGAGACACTGCAGGATGTAATTAAGGTTCTAGTAGAAAATGATTTGCACAGCTTATTCTGTCCCTGTTTCAGTTTAAAACGATTTAGATACCACTTCTCCGAGGCACGAAGAAAACTGATCCTTGAAGTGTTGCAGGAAAATAAAGACACAGAAAGCCATTTAGAGCCTGAAGGCAGCGCAAGACATCTCTGCCTCCCTCAACAGTCAGAAATACAAGTGATGTGAAATGGAGGAGTGTGTGCTGGTAGAAAACACTCACCCTCTGGAAGGAAGTTAAGGCAGTAGGCTGGCATCAGCTCGGTGTGAGAATCCCGAGCAACCATTTTCATACTGCAGGGTAGTCTTGGAGGGAAGGCACTACGGCTTTGTAAGGGAGCAGGTCACCTGTATCTGCTAACAGTGGATTTCATGTACATAACAATATGTCTGTCAATGGGCTGCAGTTCAGTACAAGCTTATGCATATGGCAGCTAATCTCAGGTGCCTAAATTTACAATGCTGGTGGAAAATGATGCCGACATACTGCCAGGAAGGGGGCAGTGTCAATCTGTTGCACTCCTGGCACTACTTAGTTGCAGTGGATTGTCACGTCTGTGCCGGCAGAAACTGATATTACAGTAAGGGTGGGTTGGTTGAGATAAAAAACCACCAGAAAAAGCGGAACAAAAATGTGGTATGGTTTTGTAGCCTGGGATTGGCAGTGTTTCACAAGCGATATAGATGCATAGTAACAGCGAGAAACAAAAGTTACAGATGGGGCTTGCTCCGTGGAGACTTTGTGATCACGTGAAGGGGTTGTTGTAGGCAGTGTGTGCTGTGCAGAAATAGATTCAGGTTTCCCAAATTCCAGAGGGCGATGGGAGCATGTAAATTGCTGCCTTTCACGGTGGTGGTGTCGTCTCAGAGCGGCTGTAGTGCAGAAAGGCAATCAGCTAGAAATAGTGGGCTGTTTCCTAAGCATGGTATGGGTTTTCCAGAGGACGGCGTCCATTAGTTGGGTGTAGTTGAACTTGTCTCCCCAGGGAAGCTTTGGGGATCTCAGAAGCTCTCAAAGGAGGTGCCATTGTGCAGAGGCTCACACTGAACAGCACCGATCAGCTAGAGCTCAGACAGTGACCAATGCAGAGCTCTTTGTGGTTCCTGGTTAGGAGTAATTCCTGAACAACACAGAACGCGGGAGTTCTCACTCGCTTTTCCAATTGGCAACAAACGGCGTGTTCATGTACCAAGTGCTGAGTGGTGAGAGGGCTCAAGTTCCTCCTAAAGTCCCAGAACTTGTCACTACCAGTGTCACTGCTGCAGCTACTCTGTTTCCTGAAGACCATCCTCACTGGAGAATTCCTAGATGTTTGTGACTCCGTAGACGTTAAGCCATTGAAGTTGTTAAATCAGTGAAGCGTGGAACTGTAATTGTGAACATCTTTGTTACAACTACTTTTTTTGCAGAGCTACACAAAATTCGTGCTTTTCTGTATCTTAGCATTGCTTGAATGTAATAGAATTTCCTCCTGCTAATAAACTGAGGCATTAAGTTTCTAATTTAGGGATGGGATAAAATGAGTTGTGCTGTGATTTCTAATCATGGGAGAACTCTTCTAATGTGCACATGTTCGGTGTTTGTCGTATAAAAATGGTTTCTTAACAATGCCCATTGCAGCTAATTTGTAACTACACAGTGTAAACATTGATTTCTAAAGTTTTTTTAATAGATCCCCAAGCTACTTAATTATCACTTACTGACCCTTGTTTTCTAATGGTGATTAGTTTAGTTTCCTCAAACTTCATAAGAGCTGGGTCTCAAGTGGCAGTAATATGGACAACTTCTTATTCCATATTTAATAGGATTGGAAGGTCTCCAAAACATTACTAGCTCATGTCTTCCCAGGAGCAGGCTCTTACCTTCACAGTGATACCCCTCTTAGCTGGACATCTTGAATGTTCTTCCTGGTTCAGCTAAAGCTCGTATTAAAATCGGAGAGAAGCAAATTCAAATCAGAACTTCTCCAGGGTTTAAAACCCACTAAGTCTCTTGCCTGTAGTAGTTTTCTTTCAGGTCTGGCACATCTTTTGGTCTATGAACTTGGATTCTGCAGTACCTGTGTCTACATGAATTGAGGAGAGAGAGCAACCTGGATTCTGACAACGATTTGCCCTAAGGAAGGTCTGCAGGGTAACTTAATCCCCATCACAGTTTCACTGACCTGAACAGTCAGCAGAGCTGAACTTCTCTTGGACACTGAGTCTTCCACTCTGCATCCCCCTACACTATTTAAATGACACTGGCTGTAAGGTCAGAGCATCACTTCTCACTCTGATATTCTCATAGAGCGGAGGGTTAAAGAGCAGTTCAGGGTTACTTTGGTTACTTTGAATGAGCTGTCACCAACCGGGAAGCAGATGATTGTAGAAAAAGTTGATCAGCCTCTATCTGCATTTGGAAAAAGTAAAAGGTGAGACATGTGAAGGGAGATTGGAAGGGGATAAGGAAATTATAGAAGGGTGACCACAGACACCAGAAACTTCTAGAGCTTTCAAGGCTGTTGCAGAACTGTAAGGTATATTCCTTACTACCTTCGTTTTGCTGTAAACTGTATCAGGCACTAAGCTGCAACTCAAACAAATGAACTCAGAGTTCCCCAGTCACTGCCTTCCTACAAAAATAATAGCTGTACTTTACCTGTCAGTCAGGTAAACTGTACTGCTACTACAGCTTATATTTTTATGTTATTTACAGGTGAACAATTACCAGCTATTGAAGATCCGAGGAGCAAGAGATGCATGCATTCAAAAGAGATTTGAAACAATTGGCACAGAGTTCAACAGACAGCTTGTACTCCTCTACAGCACTCTGGGACATCTTGTAACAGGACTGTAAAGAACATCCTTGGACTAGGAATCCACGCCCTTGGACCTTGTGCTGCAAGCAGCTGTGTTTAGTATAGAGCATCCACAAGGTTAAAAGCATTTGACTTAGTCCTCAAAGCAAGGTAAATCCTATCCTGATAGGCATATGTTGAGATTAGGAGAGAAGTAGGAAGCATAAGGAAAAGTGCTAATTAAAGTAAGGGGCATAAAAGAGAAAAGGTAGAGACTGACTTTTACTCTATAGGGGTAGCAAATTCGAGAAAGGCTTTTACTGATCAGAAAGAAGAGCTTCTGGAAGAGACTTCCAAAAGCAGTAGTTAGTTTTCTTGTCACCTCCCATCGTCAGTGAACCAGATCTGCCTTAAAAGGGATACTGGTTCAGACACACTCACCAGTCTGAAACAAGCAGTGAAACTTTTCTTCTTATCAAATACAATATCACTGAAAAGTCAGAAAATAGGACTGAAAGATGCATTGGCATGCCTTCTACTCCATCCTTCTATCAGGTAGCATGGCTGTATCTGTCATTCTTGGTCAACATTTGCCCTTTTTCTTAAAGACATGCAGTGATGGAGCCTTCTCAGACTTGTAGCAACTTTTGGCTCATTTTGTGCTTGCTTCTCTTGCAAGTTCAAGTCCTGCTCTCCAATGCTGACCTTGTAACTCCCGTGTAGCCAGTCCTACCCCTGTCTACCACATTTGAATAGCTGATTTTTCCTAAGTAACTGTAGAATTTTGCATGTCTTTTTTGAAGAATATCTTTTTTTTTTTCCCCTCAGACTTTCTCAGATAATCAAAGATGTTTTGAATACAAGTCTGTTTTCAAGCGTACTTTCAGCCCCTCCCAAAAAGGTGCCATCTGAAAGTTTAATAAGCTCAGCCTCTGTTTTCCTTTGCTCTTTTCATTAACAAAAATATTGAATAATACAAGTTCTGGGAGAGTTTTCTACGAAAATCTCACTTGATGCGCCTTTCCTGTTTGATGAAGAAGTAGCAGTCACTTCACTGGATGTGAAATTTCCCTCTCCTCCCACTGACAGTCAAGAACAATAATTTTCACAGATTGTGAAACATTCCAAGTTTAAAATATTTTACAAAGAAAAGTCTCCAAAGGCTGGGGAAGCATACAATATGCCTAACAGCAGAATTTATTCATAGATTGTAGAAGATCCATGCTCTAGCCGTAAAATCCATAAACATCTAAAGGGAGATGATCTGCTCAAGGAAATTCTTTAAGTATTTATGGTACCCTGCCAGACATCCACCAGGCCAAGACACCTCCTGGCCTTAAAGCTGGAGTGTTACAGAAATAGTCTCAGCAGATTGCTGGAAAAAAGATTTCTTTTCCGACAAAACCCAAACCTGTGGATCTAAGCATTTTGAAACAGGTACGACCTCTACAGAAAGCCTGGAAATTCCTTAAAGGTTTTATTTCTTTGAGAACAGCTCTCGTGGTTTGCCACCTTTGACTTTTGAGTCACACAGTGATCTCATAACTGGTGGTACATCAATCTGCACATAGTTAAGTCCTTCTCAGTCATGCTTCCAAGGGTGCTTAGACATTCAAATGACCAACAGGAGTGCTTGAATTTTTCAGGGGAATCATGTCTTGAACCTTCAGGATTTAAGCCAACCTCTAACTTCTTGGTATCAGGGAGAGTGCTCTGCAGAAGGCAGATTATTCCAAATGGTTCTGCTGCTGTTCAAAGAGACCTCAACAGCTTGGAGAAATGGGTCAAAGGGAGTCTCATGAAGCTCTACAAAGGGAATTGCCAAGCTCTGTCCCTGGGCAGGCACAACCCTGAGTCACCAGAACAGACCAGAGACTGAGAGGCCGGAAAGCAGCTTTGCAGAGAAGGACCTGTGGGTCCTGGTGGACACCAAGTTGAACACAAGCCAGGAGTGTGTCCTTGTGGCAATGAAAGCCAACGTCCTGGAAAAAAACATCACCAGTCCTTCCCCTCTGCTCAGCACTGATGAGGCACATCTGGAGTGGTGCCCAGTCCTGGGCTCCTCAGTACAAAACATACATGGGCTACTGGAACAATTCCAGCAAAAAAGTAGTTACAGGCTTGGAGCACTTCTTACATGGGGAAAGGCTGAGAGGGCTGGGACTGCCCAGCCTGGAGAACAGAAGGCTCGAGGGGATCTTATCAATGTGTGTAAACGCCTGATGGCAACAAAGAGGACAGAGCCAGACTCTTCTCCATGGTACAGAGTGAAAGGACAAGAGGCAACAGGCACAAGCTGAAACATAAAAATTTTTGTCTGAACATGAGAGGAAAACAATTATCTTTTTTTTACTGTGATGAGGGGTTGAATACCGGAACAGGTTGTCCAGAGAGGTTACAGAGAAGTCTCTGTCTGTGAAGATGTTAAAAGATCTGATTGGATACAGCCCTAAGAAACCTGCTCTAGTTGATGCTGCTTTGACCAGGGTTGAACCAAGCAATTTTCAGAGGTCCCTTGCCACCCCAATGATTTTGTGATTCTTGGGGACACTGTTACACGTTCCTCCAGAGCACTCATGTGTGGCATCATAAGCAAAGCACTGAATTGAGCCCCAGCTTGCACAGAAGTCCAAAGAAGGGAATTTGCATTTTGATGTAAGGGAATGAGAGAAAGGTGTCTGTTCCTTGAGTCTCTCACACTTAGCAGAGACACTTCTATGTGTGCCAACTGATGCCAAATTAGCATTTTACGCATAACTCACTCTGGAAAGGCAAAAGGAGGCAGTGAAGAAAGCCCTGTGTGATATAAGTACAGACCTTTCCATACATACAGGTCTGGATACATAATCAAGAAAGCTCTCACTCCGTTATACACTTCATCCTTTATTATCCTAGTTAGTGTTTTCCTATCATTATGGTTTTAATTACAGGCATAGATGGGTATGTAAATCATCCCCCATCTGACCTAATGAGGAAGCAAATGCATTTTCTTTCCCATAGTGGGAAAGGACACAGATGAAGCTACTGCCCCAAGCCACAGCCCTGACACAAGGTGCCATTAATTCAAACGACCTGTTTGAAAAACAGGGCATGGGGAGCTGTGGAGCTGTCACCTGGAAGGTCCATGGGAAGAGCTGGGAACACTGCCTAGTGAGGAACACGAGACAGAGCTTGCTCCAAAAGGCAGACTCCTATTTCCATACAGGGAAACCACCTGTGCATTCCCACAGCGTGTAGTGAAACGGGACTGGAACAGAAGACAGAAGCTGCGTATCAAGAAACACTTTGCTAGTGCAACTGATTTCTTCTCCCCATAGAAACAACCCAGCAGAGCCTCAAAAGCTAGGCAATGAGCAAAGAGCATGCTGGATTTTTCTGTAAGGTGCATGAACAGCTTCTCAGGTCAGCCTTTCCCTGTTCTGTCCATATCTTTTTTCCAAAGTTGTACAGTCTTTGCGTGCACTGCAGTGACACTTCTGTGGATACAGTCTGTCAGATAGGCCCCAGTATGTGGTTAAAGGCTGTTTTCCCAAGGCACCTATAGGCTCCTTAAAAAGAAATATTTATTTAGTTCACAACGAGATCAGAGGGCATTGCCTATTGCTCAAATATAGGATTCCTCTCCTACTGTGGGGTGCAGAACCTGGTGCTCTGTATTCAGGTTGTTTTGTGACAGAACTGCTTGGGTTGCCCTGTGACAAAAGGAGGGGCATTTTAACGTGCACATACAGTCTGATCAGTATTTCCATACTGCTTCTCTGTATCTCAGAGCAGTAATGGTCCAGTCTTTCCACACTAACATCCAGTAATTCTGGACTGAGTTTGAGGGCTGGCCTGTTACTGGGATGTAACTGGTGCTGTGTGAGGGAGAGCAGCAAAACTGGCCATTGTATCACAGCATCTGGATGCCGTATAAGGTTCCTGTTGTCAACACCTGGCCTGTGTAACCAGGTGCTTTGGACTGGGATTGCAAAGAGCTGCCATGATGTTGGTGTCTGCAAGTTCTGGCTGCACAGGTATCAGGCTCTGAGTGCCACCTTCTGTGGAGCTCAACTGGCTTTCTGTGAGGGCTTTTCCAGCAGAATCCAAGACGTGGTGACAGCAGCTGCCTGCCACCGTGGCACACAGACAGCTCTCTCCCTGGTACACCCGGCTGCTGAGCTCTCTGAATCCCAGCCCTGCCAGCCCCACAGGACCTCTGCAGTAAAATAAAATGGCCTGCAGGTCTGGGGTGAGGCTGCTGGAGCTTCTGTTATCCCAGATCTGAGACTCCAGGAAGAAGGAAGAATTTCTGCTTCCCAGCACAGTGTTTCTAATTAGTCTAGTCTCAGGCAAATAATTTTTGGATGAACTGACATCCTTCAGCAGGACAATAATATGTTAAATGTGCTCCTTTTGGGCCCCTGTGCTTTGTGCATTAGTCCCTCCTGCCTTGAAAGAAGAGATGTCTGTATTTACAGGTTTATCTAGACAGCATGGTATCCACGTGGAATAGCCTACACTGAAACTCTAAAATGTGCCAAACTCCCTGCCTTTTTTCCCCCTTAAGCCATGGGGTGTTTCTGATTTGTTCTTTACTGCACCCTCTTTGAGAGGGGGGAATGTTGTGCTGCTGAAGTGGCAGCCTTGGGCAAGATGTGGTATGTTATTTCTCTTACTAGCTCTGAGGTTCAGCGCCAGCATCAGTGTACTTTGCCTTACTCTCCTCCCCTGCCCTTTTCTCCCTCCCAAAAAGCGAGGAGAAAACGCTGCCCCTGTCATTAACCCACATCCATTCAGGACAGTGGGGGTCCTGCCTCAGTCTCCAGCAGAAGTGGGAGCAAGCCCCTGCTGCTGGAGCATCTTCAGCTGAAGCCCTACTGAGGTGCCCCTCCTGCTGCTGAAGTGTAAATCCCCAGTAGCTCTTTTAACCACCCTTCTCATGCTACTTGAAAAATAACATTCTCTTGTCATTAACGCTGATCTATAGCCGCATTAATGTGTGAAATCACTGGGTGTGAAAATAGTGTACTAACCACTACTTAATGTAATATTACCACAGTAATGTCTCTAAAAATATCTTGTCCACTTGATTGCTTTCATTGTGAACTAGAGATAATGTACCACTTACAGCTGATGATTAAAATTCATAAAGCTTTGGTTCTTAATTACAGCAACTTGCAATCAAAGTGAAATGTCAGATCCTGAATGTTGTTTATCTGTATACAAATTCTCAAAACCAAGAAAATATAAGGATCGTCTACACAACAAAGCTGAGCTGCTTTGCTTTAAGGTTAAGTGAAATAAATACGCATGTGAGTATTACACTGAGACGGGCTGGAATCAGTGAGCGTGAGATCTTTGGAAAATATATTGATGGAGACGGGAATGTAAACTTCATGGAAAACTCTTGTGGGTGGATGGAAGTAACTGTTCGATGCGCCGCGAATAGAACTTTTGCAATTCGGGCTCAAGGTTAAACCGAAGACAGAGACATCTGAAAATGCAGAGATGGATTCCCACTGCCATGGGGAACTGCTGTGGTGGCTGACAGGAGAGGGTAGGGTCCTTGGGTTCCAATGTCAAAATGACCTAACTCTAATCATGCTCTTGGTCAACAGAGAGCACTGCACAACAAAATCACATTCTTCTGGGTGCCCTTAGCACTGCATTTCCAGAGCTATGTTGGTTTTTTTTTTTCTTTTAAAGTTAATGCTAAGCCCTAAGGGTTTACAGTGCTCTGAGATGTATCTTACCCTAAATTTACTAACATACACTCTCAGCCCTAACTCCATATCAACATAGCTCCTTCCCTTGCATTTTTGTTGTTGTTGTTGTTGTTTGTTTGCTTGGGTTTTTTTGTACTGGTATGTGAGATACAGGCACAGCTAAGTGTAGAAACTACAGTTCTATTCCATTTATAGTCCTGCTGGCATTCTTCATTTGTTGTATCTGTCCTGTGCCAGTCTGGAAAAATCCAAAGCAGAGGGAGCCAATTTCTCATCATTTTCCAATGCCAGTAAAACATAACATGAAAACAATAGGATCACTTCCTTTCTTAATCAGAGTAGCTCCATGTCTTTCTTTTGATTAAATGTCACTTTGAAGGAGATCTGACCCATTGTTTGTAAACTTCTTTAGAAAAGTTAAATTGTTTTTTTTTCCCCCACAGGGCACTCCCACTATCTACACACTGATTATTCTTTTTGCCAGTAGATTAAAAAAAGAAATATTTGCATAAAGGGGAAATCAAACCTTGACAATGCTATTCAATTTCCCAAGGCTTTTCCTACCACCTGTCCCTTCGGGTGTTACTCTTCCTGGTGGTTTGGTCATCTTTGTAGTGACAGTGATGAGGAAAGTGCTCGATTTTAGAGCTGATCCACTGCACCCAAGTGTTATTGCCTTGCCAGTTTTTCTCACAGACATTTGCTGTTTGCCTACCTCTGTTCCAGCTGCACTGGTGAATGTTTTAGAAACACCAACACCATTTTCCCACACTGGCCGCATCATGCAGCTCTGATTCACTGTGACTTGTCCTGGCACGGAGTTGTCCTGCTGACTCTCGTGGCTCGTGACAATTTTGTGGCTGCCTGCTGGTGTTTACACCGCTTGCACATCTTGAACAGCACGGTGAGTTTGCGGTGGGAAGGATTTCTATGGCTGTGTGGCTTGGTGAGTTCCTTGGTGCATCCTCTCTAGTGCCTCAGCCATCAGCAATTCCTGACAGCTCCACACTTCTGGAGTGTCACGCTGCTACCAAAGCTTTCCTGATGGACTGCTGCTACAACAAAAGCTGTTCTCCACATGCTCCTGTTCCTCTGCTCCTGTTTCATGGGTGCCATCCAGAAGACGGGCTCAGCCACAAGTGAAGCAGAAGCCTCTGACCAAGCAGAGGCAACCTCAGTCCCCTTCCCTCCCCACTTCTGCCCCTTCCCAGCTTCAGGCTAACCCCTTTGCCTAGGGCATGGTGTGAGCTTGCTGGGAGGTTGGCTCTTTGTGGTAGCTTCAAAAGGCCTCACACCAAGTCATGCTTGGAGCTCTCCCCTACTTAGTACCTGATCCCCTTTTCAGTGTTTCAGGTGTATGTGGCACAGTCCAGGACAAAAAAAGGAACATTCTCATAATGAAAAAAAATGCTGTCTTGTTCCTCCTCTTGACATCTTAGACAGAAAAACAGCAGGAAATTTGATGCAAGGGTCCTGTTGGTCTTTATGTTGCAGGTAACTTGGCCCCTCACATCTCAAGCAATGGGTTTGCAATATATTACTCCCTGCAAAATGTGTAAGACAGTTACGCATACATTGTAGTGCCAGTGTCTAGTGGTTTATGTTAAGTGGCTTGCAGCTGCAGGCAGCCTCTGTAGGTACCTCCTAGTCTGCTTCCAGAGCTCCCAGTTTGCTTCCAGAGCCTGAACAAGCTCATTTGCAGGCAACTGAGGCATCCCTCCCTTCCGCGGCACTGTATCCCTCTCAGCTTACTTTTCAGTCCCACTGTTGGGACTGCTGACGGTCCCTGGGAGGGTTAGATGCTTCTCTTGGGAGCTCACAGCTCACAGTGAGGATGTGAAAGGAGATGCCCTTAGCTAAACTGTGTCTGTGTGGAGCGCAGAGGTACAGATGAATGCCCCAGTTTTCACGGTGCAGTTGCAGCAGGCAGAACGTGGCACAGCAGTGCAGAGACAGGTAACCAGGAGCTGCCTGGCTTGGGGGAGGAATCCAGGATTTTCTGAGCAGCCCAAGCCCACTGGGGAATGTGTCCTCAAGAGACAATGTCTGACAGCTATCCCACTCGCACGAAACATGTCGAGGAACTCAACGCGAACACAGTGGGCTCGGTTTGCATTTCGCCTGTTGCCTCCTCACACTTCCCAAATGCTGCAAAAAAGGCCCAAGCATCAAAGGGAAGGCAGCCCCTGGCAGCCGTGCTCTGTGCCACTGGAAGTCCTGCAGGTTCCTGCTGCCATATGCTGCAGGTTGCTCGGGGAGGGAAGGCTCTCATACCTCTTACATTAGCCTTTTATTCCGTGTAACAGGTTTGGGGCTGGTGATGACAGCTTTGCACCTAGGGGTGAGACAGTTAATTTAGACTGGGCACCTGTTGCTCCCTTGTCCTCTTTGGCTGAGGATAAATCTCCTTTAAATACTGCATTTGTTGCCTGCTCTGTGAGCAAGAAATCAGACTGTGCAAAGGAGGCGAAGAGGTACAACATGTAAAAAACATGTCCTCCCACTCTCCCTTTTCCACAGGATAGGCGATGTTTGACTTCGCACTCGAGGAAGCAGCTGAGAAATCCTTCAGATGGTTAAACACTTCAAATGGTTTGGATGGGTAAACGTCCTAGATTTTAAAAATTTCATGGAAGTGCTTGAGTTACAAAGTGGACCATGAAATGTTTATGGAAATGTTCTTACCCTCCTGCTACTGACATCAGAACAAAATAATGTAGTAAGGAAGAGGAGGTGAGAATTTTAGGGTAACTGGAAAGTAAATGGGTGATGCTAGGTTTCAAAATGAACTCCTCATCCTTAGAAAGGAGATGCTACACTTGCCTGGTTTCCCTTGTTTCAGAGAATATCTAATTTCTGTGAAAATTTGCCCTTTTGATTAGAAAGCATTTATATTTCGAGTGATGCTTTCTCTCTCAGAGGGCTGCAGTTCTGGTGACCCTGAGCTGAGGCTTGGGCTAATCAACAGTCACCAAGGAATCCAAAGGGAATATTGCCAGTGCTGGTAAATTACCACTTAGTAAAAGGAAAATGTGTATTCTGGAATGCACAGTGCTGCTCCTCAGTGATGTTTGGCTTCAGCTTCTCATTCAGCAGCATGAAGCAAGCAATTCTTCTTTCACTCTGCAGTGAATATGATGTTGGTGAAAGGTCCTGGCCCGAGCGCCCTGGGAATTGAGCCCTGTGCAAGCCCTCAGCAGAGAGGGAAAGGATCCTGGCTACAGGCTGTTCTTCTCATCCGGTTTCAATGATGGAAGAGGAAACAGAGTTTACACAAAACCCAGCCCAACCCCCAGAAACATCTTGCTTTGTTTATGTTCCGAGCTAAGCCTGCGACTCTCGCTGTTTGGAAGAGCTATCCAGACATTTCTCCATCTGACTGACTTCACATCTATTCCTTGATCTAATCGAGAGATCTGGCTTTTAGCTCCCGCTCATGACGTCCCACTTTTCTCTTTCTCTCTCTCTCTCTCTCTCTCTCTCTCTCTCCCTCGCTCTGCTCTCCAGCGTCTGAAAGATCCCTGTATAACGTGATTATGCAACCATGCAAATGGACACGGTTCTTTTCATTTACTGCTAACCCCGCTTTGGGTCTCCTGTTACGAAAATAAAATTGTCTGTGAGGGACACGCCGTAGAAGGTAGAGGGGAAGGGAGTTTTATGTGTCTGGGTTTGAATGCTTGAAGGTGGTATGAGAGATGGAAACAGACTATTTGAAGTAAACCAGTGTGCCACCATCTCTCCACAGGAACCACCATCAGTTAATAGACTCAGACAGCTCTCCTCTGAATCCTTTCCCCCTAGGAAATGGCAGATACCCGCTTTCCTGGTTGTTTTCCTCAGCTGGAGGTCTCCCCCCCCACTCCAGCCCAACCCGGGCTGCAGGGAAATCAGCGGTGCTGCTCTCCCCGAAGGCCAATTTGCACCCTCCCACTGTAAACAGGCAGCTGCTTCTCCACTTCGCACCCAGGCGGGAGGGCCTCGGGGGGCTGTTAAACACACTCTGCTACCGCTGCTGCTGCTGCTGTGCCCGGCGCTTGGCCAAGTGCTCCCAGGACCTGGCCAAGGGCGACTGAGGAGGAGGAGGAGGAGGAGGAAGAGGAATGTGGGAGTCCCTTACACGGGGAGGAAGTAAAAAAATGCCCAAAGCTTGTACTACTTGGTTAAAGATTCAAGACACCTCGGTCACTCCGTGTTATCCCTGTTAGTGAACTCTCTCCACTGCGGTAGGAGTACGACCTGTTCAGTTCTGGTGGCCTTTTTTATCACGGCACCCCAACCCCCTGCCAGGGCTTCATGGCCCTTACCCACGGGATGATCCCATGGATTGTCCCTGCACTACAAGCGCTAAGAGCAAAGGTATGGGGCAGGCTGAGGTCTGCCACTGATTCGGGCTGCGAGCTTCTGTCCGTCCTCCCCCATCAGCCCCTTCCTCACTGCCTGGCGCTGGTGCCGGGGATACACTATCTCCCTCCGAGTCTCTCCTGAACAGCTGTTTCTCCATCTCACTGCCCCTGGAGAAGGGTCTCATCTACCCAGAAAACTCGCCTTATGGAGTAGACAGGGCTCTCTCCCACAATGGGGCAGCACTTTGCAGCTACCGGGTTCTGGGAAGCAGCGGGAGGGAGGGAAGGAGGGAAGGCGGGACGAAACCCGTGATCCCGCAGCAGCGCTGCAGGGCGGGGGTGGGGACGGCAGACACAGAGAGGGCACAGAGCAGGGGTTCCCGGGCACGGCGGGGCACAGGGGTCCCGGAGGGATTTTGGGATGGGGGTGCTGGGCGGTGCCCGCCCGGACGGCCAGAGGGCGGGCGCGGCCCGGCGGCGCTGCCCGCGGGACCGGGAGCGCCTCGTCCTTCCCTCCGTTTTCCCACCTTTCCCCCCCCCTTTCCTTTTTTTTTTCTTTTTTCTTCAAAAAAATATTTTTTCCTCCCAGTTTTTCCCTTTTTTATTCCTTTCCTTCGGGGGTACGCGCCGTTGTCGCTGCCTCTCCCCTCGAGTTGCATCCCTCTCCCTCTGCCCTCCTCTCCCATCTCCTCCCGCTCCCTCCATCAGCCTTGTGTAGCCTGGCGTGTTTCTCTGTTCCTCTCGGCGCCACGCAGCCCTCCCCCTGTGCAGCTCTCTCCATGAAATGGAGCTAAACAATTGCACCGGAGCAGCTTTTTTTTCTGTTCCTGCCCAACGCCTGTGTGCCGAGGCGCTACTGCTCTTGCGGTATTTCGGGTGCGTTCGTGCTGGAAATGCTAGGACAATAACAAAACTGTGGATTTCTGCCTGTGCCTTTTTGGATCATAATGAGATTTGAAATCCAGCGTGAACGAGATGTGATGGATGGCTGTGCTGATATTTTGAGCCGGTTTAGTTCAGAGTCATCCAGAGATGCCCAGGCCGAATAAAGGAGAGCATGGCCCTGAATGTTACCTGCCATCTAAGCCCCAAGAGGACATACCAAAGTGGCTGAAGCGACAGCACCATTTCTATTGGTTTTTTTTTTTTCCTTTTCAGAGATAAATACGGTTCTGCAAGCACAGAACCTCTAGCAATTGAATCCCCATTCCTGAAATACAAAAAGAAGATGCATGTCTTCATCTGCAGGGTACCTGAAATGACGGTACCTGTGATCCGTGCACACTGCCCCATTACTGTGGTTTTAGCTGAGGCTGCCTCTGTCTCCCCTTGTCCCCTGATCTGCCCCCTTGAAATCCCTGCTTGAGCACCTTGTAGGTCCAACCCCTGTCACACTTACGGGGGGGGGGGGGGATGCACAACCCTGCTCCCTTCTCCTGGTAAAAAGGAGCTTTGAGACTGGGAGCTGTGCTGTCCTGTAATTAATGTACACTCAGCCTCAAATATGCAGTGACAACAACTTAAATGTCGACATTCCTAGTTAATCCCTTGCTAACAAAATGTGCCTGGAAAGAGATGGTTCTGCATAATCTCCAGTGAACAAGATCTTATTTTAGCAGTACAAGCACTTGGGAGATTTCCCCAGTTTGACCAATGAAACCAAAAGATTGGCTTTGATAATCACAGCTGTAAATGATGCGTTTGATCCTCTCAGTGAGGAAAACGGGCTGCATGTGGCAGAGCATACAAACCCTCCTCTGCCTGAGCCCTCCTCCAGAGCAGCAGCAGGCTGGTCTTCCTGGGTGGTGCCTGTATGACAAGGGATGTGATTTCTGCTCTCTGATGTTCCCTGCTCTCCTCTCTGTTCAGCGAGATGTCCACAGACTCTTCCCGAGACACGTTTTTCAGACCGAACAGGGAGCAGCGTTAATAAGGATGTTATAGGGAAAATTTTACTTTAATACCCTTGTAGGAGGATTGGAGCAGGGACCATAGACATGTGGTGTTTGGATTCCTCTCTTTCTGTGTTGAGGCCAGCCTCACACTTATCCTGGGGAGCTCAGGCAGACCCGGAGCGGTGTTCCTGTTGTCTCCCTGTGGCTATTTTAAGCCTTCAGCGTAGGCGAAAGGCAGAGCACCCAAGGTGAGGAGATGAACCTCCCCACTGTTCAAAGCAGTCTGATGTTTCCAGCACCCTGGCTCCCTGCAGGCAGGATTCCTGCACTTCCAAGGCTGGCATCCTCAGACACAGGCCAGTAGCTTCCTCCCCAGCAGGCTGTGGAACCCGGGGGGCACCAACACAGGGTTTCTTGCCTAGGGTGGATCAGTGCCTGAGGTCTAGGCCCAGCACAGAAACACAGCAGGAAAGGTGGTGGGCTGTTCTCCTGGGAATCATCCCAATATAACACACAGTCCTTGCATCCCCAGGTTACTTGTGCCTGTGGTGTGCAAGCATGTGTTGGGGAATTTACCATTCTGCCTGTGCTTTTAAATCACTGGGTTCCTGCACACCAGCATCACCTTACACTCAGTGATAAAATTAGATCCACTTCTTCCTTTTGCATTTTATGGGGTCTTTTCCTTTTTAAGTCCTTGCCACTTGCTTTCTGAAGGGTGTCTGAGGGGTGCTCTCCCCACCATTATTTCGGTCTCTCATTTCAGCCCGACCGTGTTCACGCTCTCATCCTCACACCACCTCTCTTTCATTCTGCTTTGTTCTTCCACCACCACCTGTCACCTTCCCTACTCTGCTATCTTCTAGAGACCTATCTATCTCTTTGTGCTCTGTTCCTAATCAATCCCTTCCATTATTGTCTAGAACATCTTCCTCTCCCTCTTTTCCACTGCCCAGCACTTGCCCATGCCTCAGCCATCCCTCCCCAGCTCCCCACCACGGAAACACCCCTCACCGAGGTCGCAGTTGCTCTGTGCCTGTTGCACACCACAGCTGGGCAGCAACACCCCCTTTTGCAGCACTGTGGCGCTGCTCATGTTCCCGTGGTGACCTGAGTGGACAGGCTGTGCACTCACAGCCACCCCTGTGCAGCCACAGCTCAGGATAAGAGGATAGTCCGCGGGAAGGCTGCTCACCCAACCCTGTACTTGCTTGTCCTCCAGCATCTCCTGCTCGTGGCACTTGGAGACAGGCTACAGAGCTGGCCTGAGCTGTGATCTGGCCAGCACAGCTGTGCTGATGGGTGGAGCTGCCTGCTTTTCTGAGCATCCCTCATGCAACCTCTCTTTCCCCGAAAGGAGTCCTTCCTCATGGATGTATCTGCCCTGGTATTCCCTACTGCTACTCCATAGGTGCTCCTGGGGGCTGTAGTTGTTGCCCCTCCCCACTGCCCCTACTCACAGCTGCTTCCTCTGCCTTGTCTGCTCAGGGGCCCTGAGCACTGCTGGAGCTGCCACGCTGCTGGTCCCCTGGATCCCGCTGGGATGGAAATGCAAGGGCCTTCTTCAGCTTAAGCCAACGTGGAAAGGTGTGACTTCTGGGCTAGGATGGGCTCCCTAATTATTTAGTAACGAGTCTAAGATGTTTGAATCCAAATAACTGCTGGAGATGGCTTTGTGTAGCCCTGAGCCACCCCCTTTACCAACTTGCTGCGCCGAAACAAGTGTGCAGCACACAGATCCTGGAGATGATTGGATGTTTATTGAACCCTCCATTCTTCTTCAGAACCTGTAATGTTTCCATCTTTCCCTTATTCTCGTCTCCCTTCCCATCTACTTGTGACTGTTTCCTATTTTTACTCTTGACAAAGGGTTGTGGGCTTAGAGGCTGCTCTTGTTGCTGCAGATGTAAAATGCCTGCTGTGTGGTGTTTGCAATGGAAGAACCGCTCCTGGAAATTAACTACTTCACAGACCTGACTAATTAACTCTGCAGCCGCAGAGCTGTGGAGGAGTGTCAGTGTAGCTTCACTGCCGAGGGTGCTGGGCTGGGGGAGAGGGAGGGAAGGGAGGGAGAGAGACCTCTGTCTGTGATCCCAGCTCTCCATGCCACGGGAAGTAAGTAATTTCCCGCCTCTGTCCCTCTCTTCCCATGCCCTTGCTCTGTTCTTCAGTTCATTTGCTCAGGGCAGGAGCTGTTTCTCATTTCGCCTGTTCAGTGCCTTGTACAGGGAGGCCTTGACCTTGGTGGGGGCACTAATGGCTCCTGTTGTGGAAACAGTAAGTACTGGAGGGACAAAGAGTTATGGAGTCAGACAGCTCCAGGTGTCAGTTTGTTCCCTTCTGGGTGTTCTCCCTGTGCTATCCCTGCCTCCAGGAGAACTGCTGCATGGCTTTCAGAAGCACAGGTTGATTCCTCCATGGCAGCACCACATTCCATCTCTTCTCCTTCCCTCAGGCCCAAATCCAGACCTCCCTGGAACTAGTAAAGAGATTCCTGCAGAAACACACTGGAAGTGGACCAGGCTCTTACACCCTACAGAGCATAGTTTTGACATCAACCCACGTGTTTGGAGTATGTATGTGAGGTCACCTATACTATTTCAAGGCTAGACTTTTGATAGAAAAGGTTTCCCTCCATGCATCCTCCCATGGATGTTTGGTGGGTCCACACTACCTTCCCTGGCTCACTCTTCCTTCTGTGTATGTCTCTGGAGCTCCTCAGGGAGCTCTGCTGGGCATCTGTGCATCTGTGGATGGGATGAGCCCTCTGCCCAGGGGCCTGCTGAGAGACTGCCAGGAGCCTCCCTGACCCACGGGAGGGCCACCTCCTCTTTCTGCCAGCTGCCAGCCCCCAAGCAGGCAGCACAGTAACCACAGCTTTTCCTTGCTGGGATGGTGGTTAGGATTGGGGATTGCTGAGTAATGCACAGCTCGGGTGGGTTTCTGAGGCTTGGGGCAGGCAGAGTGTGCAAACTAGAAAAACCCCGTTCCACCAAGCCCCAGTGGGTTGAAGTGGTGACAGCTGGTGCTGTTTGGGATCAGGGATCATGCCTGATGTTGTGGCTGTGTGTGCTCCCAGCTGACACTCAGGATTGAGCAGTGCTGGGACCGCATCCAGTGTGCGCCGAGGCAGAGGCACTGCAGACCTAGAATGAGGAAAGGAAGCAGAATAATTGCTGGACGAGGAAGGAGATATATTCAGCTCCTCGATTTAGGCATGCCTTCCCGCAGGATTGCCGGGCTGTGCTTGCCAAATGTAAGCTCTGGCCACCAGGGACAACAGAGAAGGAGCTTTTCTGGCAGCTCATGGAAACTCGAGGAGAAGGCTCAGAGCCAGGCAGTGCCCACTGAGGGGAGCAGTGACTGCCAGGCTGGGATTATGTGGGTGTGAGTGCTGAGGCATACCTGGCCCTGGGGCAGGTGACAAAGCACACCTGGAATCACTTTGGGATGAACTCTCTGCATTCCCTGGTCAGAAGCAAATCTCCTGGTGTCACTCAATTCCTCCTTTTGCTCCCCCTGGATACTGCAAAAGGGATGCAAAAGGTGATGCAAGGATGTCCCAGCAGTGAAGACCCAAGTCACTGTGCCCATGCAGCATCATGGAGCCCTGTAGGTTTCAGAGCTCTGGCTTTGATCCCACAAGGCCGTGGCACCTTTTTGAAGCTGTGCACAAAGTAATGAGGGTAAGGTTGTTACAGAAGTCACACTGCTGAGCTGAGGAAGCAGGACTAGTGCTGAACCCAAGCCAGCTCATGTCCCATCAGCTCTGCTGTGCCTGTGTGCTCTCTTACAGATTTAGTGGCAGCAGAGCTCTGTGCTCTGTACCGCACAGGTTGTCAGGGTCACCAAGGCAGCAAACACTGTGGGACCATGCAGATTGGCTCTTCAGGGCATTGGCTGACCTGCCACATGCATGAGGTGTAGCTTTCATAAGGACTGCCTTGTCACCCGGTGTCATCCCCATCACTGTAGAGCTGTATCCAACCGTGATTCCCGAGTACCTTCAGATCTGCCCCTGGTTTGGCAGTCCTGCCTTGCTTCATAAGGATCACTCTGGTTATTGCTGATTGGTGTCTGTGAACTTGCAGAGAACCCAAAGACAAATGAAAGTTATGGAGTGTTGAAAGTCTCCTCTTTGTAACTTCATCCTGCAAGAATGTAAGTGTTTGTCAGAGCAGATGATCAGAGGTCAACTATGAGGGCAGAGCCAGAGCTGAGGAGATTTAAGGATTAACCTAGCAAAACCACTATCTGTGGTTCAAAACTTGTGCTTTCAAGTTCTGCCAGGATGCCAAGGCTGGAGGTGATGTCAGTCTCCTGTACCTGGCTCACACATGACTTGGAGGCTGCACTCCTCTCCACACCAGATCTGCCAGAGGTCTGGAGAACCAGCTACTGCACTGGTCCTTACCATGCCCATGCAGGCAAGCTCTTTCTATTGTCCAGAGCTCAGAACCGTGCATTATGCCAGTCTGAGCTTACCCCACAGCACCTCTGCAGCCACCTAGATGGTCTGGATACCAGCTCATGCTGAATCTGGAGCAGGCAGCTCAGAAGAACAACAGCAGAGAACCGCTACTGCAGCAGGTTGGGGTTTTTTCCCCAGCAACTGCAATTGTTAATTTGCTTGATAATAGCAACAGATATTGGGCAGGGGAAAATCGGCAATCAAACACCAATTAGCAGTTCAAACTTTCAGCTCCCCCACTGTCCCTCACTGATGGCACCCACCCTCTATGTCCTCTTTCTCTGGGTCCTGTATGGACCACAGCTGTATGCCCCATCTTTGCTAAGTTTCTTTGGACCAACACACAGGTACATGCCAGTCCTCTGCCTCATCCCAGTCCCTGATCTGTTGTGCTGGGCTGATTCGTGCCCCTGAGCTCACCCTGCAGCACTGTAATGTCTCAGGCTCCTGGGTGGAAGGTTGGGCTGGGGATCATTGGGGCTGGTGAGAGGGGACACAAGGGACCCTCCTACAGCACAAATTTCACTTGCAGGTGACTTGAGCACTCTGCCCCAGCTCTGAGAACAGCTGGCTTAGTGTTTGAGCATGACTGCTGGAAAAGTAGTGTCTGCCTACCAGGTGTAATTCAGGTTCATCCACCTGAACCCAAGGTGAACCTCTGCCTGCTGTGCACGACAAGCAGCCAGAATGCTGCAAGCACCGGGACACCACATCCCAAACCCCCAGGACACCACACCCGAGACCCCCAGGACACCCCTGCCTTGCAGAGCCAGGCTCAGGCAGCTGTGTCAGTGCTGGGTGCAGGCAGGGGAAGGCAGCCAGCTGTGCCCCCGGGCTGAGGGCTGGGAGGGGAGCACTGTCAGCTCCAGCCCTGGCTCCACCAGCAGCAGCGAGAGGGGTGTGTGTGCAGCTGCAGCGTTGGGCAAGAGATGCTAATGGGAAACAGAAACAATTCAAACTGCACAGTGGTGGGAGAAACACTAACAACGTTATGGCTTGGAGCTTTTAACAGCCCTGCTAGTGAAATAACTGCCGGTGAAATTACAGTTTTTTTCCCTTTTCTTTTTTTCATTAGGACACAGAAGTTTTCCAGCTTGTTATACCAGGGCCAACAATATCCTTCAGTGTCAACAGGGGCTTGGGTGAGCCAACATTTTTTCTGCTAAGCAAGAAGAGCAGCACGTTGTATCCCTTCCCACTGAGCTAGTCACTAGGAGCACCGCCTGTCTCAGTCCACGGGCAGGCAGAGGTTCAGGGTTGTCCCTGGCATGGCAGCAGCAGCTCCCAGGGCAGCACTGTCCCCCTTTCCCTGCAGAAGTCCTCAAGGCAAGCACATTGCAAATGTCACCCTTTGGAGAGAGAGGCTGTGAGGGCTGGGGCGAGTCTTTTCTTTCCTCTGGGAGGTGGCAGAGCACATTCTGGATAATCATTTCATGCTGCTTGGGAGTGGTGCATAGTTTGGTTTCTCTTTGGTTGTGTTAATTGTGTGGTAAGGTGCCTAGAGCCTTCTATTGGCATCTTTATTTATTTAAATACAAATGAAGAAGGCATTAAATCAATTGTTCTTTTTTTCTTTGCTCTCTCTTGCCTTATCATTGTTTCTATCACGTACTCTTAGCTGTGCTGGGCTTTTGCTTTTTCAGCTGAATCAGTGAGATCACTAAGTGAGAGTCCCAGGCTGAATTTCCTGCAGACTCAGGCAGGGTGCCCTGAGCAAGCACACCTTATGGCTCTGGCTTTCCCCTACTGCTATTTCACTCACATTTCAGGGCACTTCCTAACCTTACTTACTGGCCAAAACTTTGGTCTGTGACCCCTTGCACGCCCAACCCTCCTGCAATGCAAAAATAAAAAAAAAAGCTGCACAGTATGGCATTCATTGAGAGTAGAATACATTCCTGTTACTCCTTCAGTTACTCTTCCTTTCATCTGGACGAGTTAAATCTATGTGACTCTGTCAACCCCTCTACTGTTTTAACCTCTAAGTCCTATAGCTAGGAGCAAAAGCCAGTATTCCTGGATTAGATAATTCTCTTGCTACTTAGCAAGTAGTTTTTAACCAAATGGTGAACTAGGAGTTGAGGCCCTCTCTCCTCGCCAAACTCCATAAAATATAATTACTCCTGGAGTTCAAGTGGTGGCATGTTTTGTGAGAGATCTGGAAGCCTAGTATGCAGCTTTCAGATAGACGCTGTAATTGTGCTCATGATTACCCCCCCTCCTTTTTTGTTCCCAACGATTTATTAAATTTGAAAATTTAATATTGAAAATCTGCTGGGAAACTACGGTGTCTGTCGAACAATCTGCTCACCGTGGTCTGCCATAGACCAAAACACCTGTGGCACTGATTTTGGGGCACTCGCTGTGTCTGTGGGCTGGTGAAATCAGAAGGGAAACCAGGACCGAGGGCTGAGGTGTCTGCATCTCTCCTCGCGTGGCAGTAGCAGGAAGAAGGCAGACTAGAAGGTCCTCCCCAGAGGTACAGCTCAGTCTGCACCACGCAGAGATCAGAGCAAGGGACACTTCACCAGGGACTGTGTTCCCTCTGCTCCAAGTCTTGTTTTCTTTTAAACTTTGACTCTTCTTTGTCTCTGGTGATATCTACTGCAGAGGGATGCTGGCCTCATTGCTTGCCCTAAATTCTGTTGTACTTACCTCATTACTCTCCTAATGACAAGCTGACAAATGCTTTTGCTTGATTTACTGGCGGTGTTACAGGTGTGTGGAACACTTGTCAGTACCTTGCTACTACATGCCTAATTTTTCAAACGGCTGGGTGTGCTAGCTTCCTTTGCAAAATGTCCCTGCACATTTACCTGGTGTTATTCCTCTCTGCTGTGGGCTTCATCACATGCCTGCACCCACAGCTATGCCCTAGAATTTCACAGAATCATAGAATCTTAGTTTGAGTCGTAAGGGAGCTTAAAGATCTAGTTCCAAACCCTCCTGCTGTGGGCAGGGACACCTTCCACTAGATCAGGTTGCTCAAAGTCCCATCCAACCTGGCCTTGAACACTTCCAGGGATGGGGCATCCACAGCCCCTCTGGGCAATCTGTTCCAGTGCCTCACCAGCCTCACTCTACCCCTCCAAAAAAATAAATCACGCCCGACATGCAGGTATTGATGTAACTGGATTCCAATAAGGAGAAGTGAACAGAGAAATGGCAGGATGCAGCAGCCCTCCAGCTGGTTGTGGGTTCACTGGACCAAGGAGAGCCTGGCACCCGCCCTGGGGCAGGCAGCAGGGCAAGGGGTGTCCCCGCTCACACCCTTGCCAGGTGCGTGTTTCCACCCCACCTTTCACCTCTCAGCTCTTGGTGGTTTTAAGGACATTTTCACTGATCAAACCCCAGGAAACAGACCCTTCCACCACTCACAGCAGCGCATCCCTGAGATCAAACAAGATTTTTGGGGGGCGCGGGAGCGCGGCAGGTGAGAGGTCTCCAGGCACCGCACAGCGATGGAGCGGGAACCGCTCGGGAAGGGAGGAACTCCCAACATTTTGCGCGCACATTTCTCCACCAGTTGGGCAGAGCTCTCCTGCTCTTCTCCTGGCTGTGTTGCTAGGAGAGGAGCGCTCTGCCCTCCTCATGGCTATGAATAGCTCTCGGTTGTTTATCCAGCTCAGCTCCGCCTGCTGGTTACAACCACAGCCGGCACCACCTCACGGCATGACACCACCGGGAAACAATGCAACTGCCAGGGAACAGCCCCCTCCGGCTCAGGACGCTTCAGGATATCTCTGGTGCACCGCTCCAGAGCCACCCTTCTCCTGCTCTTACCACACTCCTCGGCGCATCCTCTGCCTCCAGCAGAGCGGGCTAAGCCCAGCGGGACGGTGCAGTGTCACCCCCAGAGAGCAATGCCGAGAGCCAGGACCCGAAAATCAGGGCAGCAGCTCAGAAATCCGGCTTCAACACACACACACGGATCACTCCAGGGTCCTGTTCTGCTGTTCCAGTGTTGGAGCCTTTCACGAGCTGGAAAAGTTACTTTTCCTTTTTTAGTGAAGGCTGAGATTCTTGCATAAGCCCATGAATCTAAGACCAGGGACTTCAAAAAAAGTAACAGATGGCTTGAAAATTGGCAATAATGGGATTCCTGAGATTTTCTTGAGAATATTTTGTCTGAGGTCTGACCAGGAATGAAACATCTATAGCAATGAAATTAGATGGGCTGTATTGACAATGGGAAATACTACTGGGGTTGAGCAAAAGTCTCTCCAGAGTGCTGCAAAATGTGCCCAAGCACAGCATTTCGGAACACTTACTCCAAGGCACAGGGGGACAGGCAGCAAGCACAGGCAGCAAGCACAACCAGTCTGCACATTATGAGGCAGGATGTGCGTGTACAAGCAACCAGAGAGAGCCGTGCAAGTTCAGAGCAGCAGAGCAGACACAAAACCGCAGCTTTCGGAGCAGCCTGGGCACTCAACTGAGAAGAATAAATACTGGGCAAGACACAGCAACATAGGTCAGAAGAGATATGGATGGCTGCTGCCCAGGTACAGATGAACCACCTCTCCTTTTCCAGCATCGTGAGCTTCCACATGTGCCTGCTTACTTGGACATCTCGTCTTTTTCCACCTTGGAATTTTGTTGGGATGAAACCTTGATACTGCATATGCTTTTCCACGTGCCCAGCAGGCCTTTCAGATAGTTGGGCTGCTGAACATCCAGAAATTCAGGATAGGTTGACTGCACACTGGGGAGGTGAACTGTATAGCATTCATGTACTATGTCTAATGAATCCCAAAATTGTCAGACCTGCTGTGCATATGCTGTGCAGGTGATTTGCATATGTAGAGTTTGCCCAGCCTGCTCTAAAGGTGTCTGCTCTGCGCTGCCCATGTAGAACATCTATATGGTGCAGATGTATGTACTCCCACTTGGGAAACAGGACAAACACAGAGGGGGTTCTTGCACATTCTTGATGTATTTGTAAAGGAGGGAAGAGCGTCAGTGCAGCAGGCAAGGAAACTTATGTATATTGGGATGTATGGAGACTAGACTGTCCTATCCCATGCTGCCTATTTTACAGCAGTCACCTGTATATAAGTGGAGTTGGGCTCCTGTTATTTAAGGAATCATGCAGGCACACAGTGAAAAGATGTTATTTTTTTCTGCTGGCCCTCCAACTGCCCCCACCCCAGAATCCAAACTAACAGAAGTGCAAGAAAGGAGCATTGCAGTTCTTACTTGAGAGACGATGAGACAAATAAAAGGAAGCTCCTCCTACAGCAGGACACAGGTGAATTTTAGACTCGTGAGTGCAAAATATGATCCTGCAAATCCTTGTTCAGCTCATGCCTGGTGCTGGGGATGCCCAGACCCCTCAGGCCCACCAGATGAGGACCCAGCTCTGCTCCACACCTACCTCTTTACAAGGTTAAGCACAGCAGCAGCAGCAGGAAAAGCTGGACAGGAAATGCCTCCCTGCCCAGGGGAGCATAACTCCAGGATGGGCTCTGTGCAAGCTCCCACAGAGGATGACACTTCCTTTTAAGGTGCAGTGTCCAAAGGGGTTAAAGCACCCACTGAGGATATATGGAAGCCCCAGACTGTGCTGCCTCCTCTCCCCCAGGGCTTTCCTGTCTGCATCTCCCATGGATGTGCTCCAGCTCCCAAGGTGCCTGCTGTTTTGGAGAGAGAGGGCATGCTCACCTCTTCTGCCAAAGGCATCATGATTTTCTTAAAAGAGTTGTGGCTTCCCTGGGCACACATACACACCCAGGAGAGGAAGCATCTGCAGGAATCACCAGCCTGGCTGCTTGGGGTCTTGGCAGAGAGGAGGGGGAGGTCCACACTCCAGTCCACTCTCTAGTGACCACTTCTGACTTTCACCTAATGTCTCTTTAACACAAAATTCATAAACAGGAGTTGGGCAAAGGGACTCGTGTTTTCCCTCATACATGAAGTGCCATGAGATCAATGAGATTAAACATGTGCTTACATGCTGTCCTGAAGTGGGGCCATGAGGAGAGCAATGGGAAAGTAAACAGAAGGGAAACGTTATGGAAATGAAGAAAGAGGGAAAATCCACTCTGCCAAGAGCAGCAGCTCTCAGCAGTTGCAAGAAGATATGGCCTCAGCCAGAGCTGATTAGCCATTAGGAAGTCCAGGGACTGGAAAAGAAGACCAAGCCATCTTCATCAAGGTTGAAAAGCATCCCAAAAGAGCGAGATTTGGAGCAGTGAAGAAAGGCTATCCATTTGGTGCAGCCATTCCCAGAGGAAGTTAAGTTTAGCTCAGGTTGGTTTACCCCATTAAGAGAATGTGGATCCCTGAGATGATCAGGATTCAACTTGTGACAATACAAGTCTGAAACTCTGAGCTGGATGTCAGGCTCAGGAGATGTGTCAGAGCCTTTCTGCAGAACCCTGTACACCGGTGGGCATGGCTGCAGCCCTACATCCCATTGTGGAGGCTGTGGGAGATGAAGTTGGATGTGATGACCACTCTGTGCATAACCTGGCTTTGCTTTCAACAGGCTGAGTGTGACAGGCATCCTCTTTTGAGGACCTGCAGTGGCAGCTCCCAGCACTTTCCAAGGCAGGGGTTCACCGACACCTTGGCCAAAGCTTTGGTGAGAGTGCACTCGACCAAATCCCAAGTGCGTGAACGGCACAAATGGCTTGATTTGGTTTTTCTGCCTGTCAAATTCTAGACTGTCAAATTCTACATTCTTCCAGCTTTTCACATTCTCCACATTGCCTTTGGACCTTTCACATGGGTCTCTTGGTGCTACCCTGCTCTTCCAGCTGGGAAATTTGTAGGTATATCGCTGGTTTTCCAGCCTTCTCTTCTGGCTTTGCTCTTCCACTTCTCCTTTCTCCCTAGTCAATCTTGGTTGCAGTCTCCCTTCGCTGCTTGACCTCTATTTCTCTTTCCTGGGAAGCACCACCTCATTTGCATCTGTCCTACTATCCCAGCTACAAATGAGACCTGATTAAGACTTCCTATAGCGAAACTGTGACTTGTATAAAACTTTTGAGTTTTGGGGGAATTGTAGTAGCTCTATTTTTGGGAAGTGGCTTTTCTGTTGAGCACTTGAGTTAAAAAATGTGCATTCTCCCTTCTGCTACATGTTCAGAAGACGACCTCGAGTAGGTCACTTCATCTGCCTGAATCTGTTTTACCAGTTGTTAAGTTTAGATAAAAATACTTGCCTGGGTTAGTAAAATATCTTTGAGATCATCGGACAACAAAAGCTATGCGAGTGGTGATTATTACGATTATTGTAATTGCTTTTATTAAATGAAACCAGCTGATGCTTGTGCAACACTCTTCTGGACTCCGCAGACCTTTTTGGTTGAGACTCAGAGAAAAAAAACCAACCAACTTTTGTTGTGCCTGGACAGGGATGTGTTTTTTGAGACTGAGTTTTGTGGTTTCGTTACGAAACGTATGACAGCGGGTCATGTGGTTTGCTTTCTGGGCCGACTGAACCCTGCTGAACCCGTACGTAAGGCAGCACAGTTTAATGATTCACGCTGGCTATGTTTTGGTTTAGCTTTTGCTGGATGGACGCCACGCAAACCTGCATGGCCAGGGAACCCTTTCGGATGAAGTCACTGAAAAAAACTAAAGCTCAAATCTCTGCAAGCCTGGGCCCAACATGGTCCTGCTGTTGGGCAAGACCCTTTCTGGGTGTCTTGGGTTGTAAGAGCCTTTCATACCTTGGGAACAGCTACACTTTCCCACTGGAGAACTGGGCTCTCCAGATGTTTACAGCAATGGGGGG
>NW_021940498.1:1682742-1709173 GCF_001715985.3 Manacus vitellinus | reverse complement strand
TTTTCCCCCTCCTGGATGTCGGGAGATTAGATGAGATGTATTTACAGTTGCCGTTTATCAGCAAGTAAATACCGAGCTCGGCGTGAGAGCAGCAGTGTGAAGGCTGCTTGCTCGCTCGCTTGCCGGAGGTTTTGTAGCTGTTAACCTAGTGTTGGTGAGGTGATAACGTGCAAGAGCAAAAAAATAAATAAAAATAAAAGGCAGAGGGGAGAGAAGCGCTGATCCTCATCCCCGGGCTCGTCACAGCATCGGCATTGGGTTTGGTTAAAATTTGGGGGATATTTTTTTCCTTTAGGCTTGAGGCACAGAAAGCCTCCTGAAACGCTAGGTGTATCCTCACGAGGTCTTTTAAGTTTGTCGTGTGCCATCATTCAGGTTTCATTGATTCTTGTTGTTTTTTAAAAAAAGAATAACCTACAAGAATCTGAGCTGCACAAATGTTCGTCATCCTAATGTCCTGACACAACCTATGCGAGGCAAGAGCCGAAAGAGGGGGAGAGAGTGAGGATATGTGCTTTCCCAGTCAAGGCTGGGAGGAGAGCATCATGTGTTGAAGAATATGAGCAGGAATGGGAGATGGGGGAGGGAGTCTAAATTGTCCTGAGACCCTATTCAATCCAGCAAGGAAGATGGAGGATCTTGCTGCTGCAAAAAAATGTACAGCAGAAATCTCAGCCAGCTTCTCTCCGACTTGTTACCTCCCTTCAAAAAATAAATAAATAAGCAGAAAAAGAATCAAAGCAAACCCCTATGATTTGCTGTAACATTTTCCATGATACCTTTATCCTGCATGCTTTACAGTCAGAGAGTCCAGTGATGGAGGTATGCGAGAAGCAGGGAGAGAGACTCTGAGGTTTATAGTCACAGGAGGGGGAGAAGTATCAGATCATGTTTGAAAGGAGACTTGTCAGGCAGTGAGGTAGGGACGAAAAATGCCTGTTCCAGGCAGCTGGACCTGGGGAGGAGAAGGAGGCGGCTCCAGTAGCTAAGGTTCTGATGCTGGGTGGAAAACCTGCGGAAAGGGGATGTAGACAGATGAGGGAGTGGGGAGGAAGGATGTCCAAGGAAGACCTTGGACCGTCTCCTTGGAGGGCTTTGAAAAGAGGGGGAATTTTGAACTGAATCAGGACACGAGCAAGGCTGAGTGTGGTAGCTCAGCTGAGTGTGATGTAGCAGGACTTTTCTGCATGGAAGAAGGCAGAGGTTGAGTTTTCTGACCTGACAGTGTTTGGGGCATTTGGTAGGGGGAGGAGATTTTTGTAGCCAGCTCCAGGGGTGTACGCGACTCGGGCAAGGATTGCAGCTGAGGGGTGGGGAGAGAGCATGTGGTTTGACTTTTCCATAGGTGGTTTCTCTGGTAAAGGGGCCTTCTGCTAAATTGTCTTTGTAAGTTTCTGTTAATTTTGCTGGAATCTGGCAATAGCAAGGAGAAAATATGTGAAATTGTGAACATAAGTGTGGGGATGAAAAAACGCTTCATCATGGGTACTTCCACGCGCCCAGCACCTCCACATGTGTGGAAACAGCAAGTTTGAGCAAACACACCTGCCTGTGTAGCACATCCTTCCTCCCGAGGGGGAACGTGCACATGTTGTAAACGTGGTTCCTGCACAGACACGACCCAATCCTGGTGTTTTCCTCAGTTTACAGAAGAGCTTGTTCCATCAGCCCGGTGGCGGTGGTGTTTGACAGCCAACTTTGTGATGGCGCGAGTTGCAACGTGAGGTTGCTACAACTGGAAACCAGTGTGTGTGCGCGCCATGTTTTAGTTTTCCCGTCCACGGCAGCGTTCCCGTGATGGAGCAGGCACATACCACAGGTGTCGCGTGCACAAGTGACACCACAAAAATGCTACACACGTGCAGAGGATGGATCTCGGGTCAGACGTGCTCCCAGTTGCTCTCTTTGAGAAGGAGCTGAAGCAGCACCAGCTCGTTGCAGACAGAGCTCACACGCTGCTCCCACACACGCAGATCACACACGTGCATGCTCCACCTTTCCTCTCCAGGATCACCTGTTTGAATTCCAGCTGGGCTGGCAGCACGGGGAAGTGTTGCACTCCCGTGGTTGGGGATTCGATGGCCTTTCTGTTCCAGCTTGGCGCTGGATGGGCTTGAGCCACAAAAGCTTAACAACAGGGAACACTAATGAGCCCCTGCTTGGCATGCTGAGAAGAAAGCCCAAGGGCTGAGTGGGCATAAAAACAGTGGTGTGGAGCCCCTTGGCCAGAGCCTGAGCCTCGGCATGAGGGCTGGGGAGGGAGCAGAGTCTCTGGAGTCGGGAACAAGACGGCAGTGCTGCAGCAAAGGCATGAGAGGAGACCATGTTGGGGGGAGGAGAGCAGGCTGCTGTTTCCACATCATCTGAAAACTCAACCTGCTGTCAGGACAGAAGGAAGGCTTGTGCATATTTTATGTCACTTTCCTCCTTCTAGGACAAGCTGCTGATCTGATCAGCTACACGCTTTAAAATCCTTCAACGCGCCGCTCAGCAAGTATGACTCGAGGCCAATAACCAGCCTTGGCCTCCTGCCTCCGCTCCTTTGTGGCCGTCCCATGCCGCCCTTCCCCGGAGAACGTGCGCACAATTAAACCCTGCGTGCCACTTCTCAACTACGGCATGGGATGTGACTGGCTGCATGGAGACGGGGACAGAAAATGGCAACGTGTCAGGGCCGGGGGGGGGGCGGAGGAGGGGAGGGGAGTTGGCCATTTCTTGCGCTGTTTGCTGATGTCTAGAAGGAGGCTAAGTGGGTAAATCGGTTTTCCTTTGAGCTGGTGGTGCGTTGCTCCAGTCAGCTGCTCTCGCCTCTGAGGTCTTCAGTGGCAGCACGGGAGTTGGTGGGGCCGGCAGTAAACAAAACATATTTCACTCCTTCAGCCTGAATATCCTAGGGGGTTGTCAGGAAAGAGGATTTCTCCTCAGTACTGAATAATGCTTCTGCGTGGCAGAGCCACTCGAGCCACTGGCATTGCCCCTACCCTCTGGAGGTGTGAGCACCACCAGTGCTCCCTGCCCTGCACCTGAGGGTGCAGGCAGCTTGGGCACCGTAGTTCTGACAACAGTCTCACACACACAAACACGTTATTCCTGTGTCCTGTAAGCAAACTGACTGCCCTAAACACCATTTTGGGACACATGGGGAAGCAAATATTTTTGTGTGTGATACAGAGTTATGCACCTGAGTTAATGTGCTTTATCCTTCGCTGGTCCCATTTGAGAAATGGCCATCTCGGACACAGAGGTCTCACAGAACCTGAGATCCTGACACTGATTTGACGGCCCGAGGCAAATTGCTTTAAGGCTCAGCTTGATCTTCCTGCTGAAATCTTTGGTGGGGGTTACGCCTGCCCAGCTCCCTGGAAAGGAGCAGCACACGGGATGGGTTGGGTACGTCTGTGCTCCTGTGCAGACACTCCGGCGGGCTCGCACACCATCCCACGAACAAAGCGTGTGGTTTTGCGCTGAGCGTGACTCATGCCACGATAAATTTTGCTGGAAGTATGCGCACACTCGGTGCTCTGTTGGACAGTGGATTGTGTTTTGTCCTTCCAGCAGAAAACAGTGGAACTTGCCAGTGACATGGGCTGTACATGTATTCCCATAACAACAATATTATAAACATATGGTAAACCTGGTGTAACAACTGCCGTCCGCGTCTCCACGCAAAACAAGGAGCCGGTGAACAAAAACTCGAGGCTGTCTGGGGCTGTGTCTCCCCAGACTCTGATCTCATCAGCTTTCCCAAGCTAACCTCAACCTGGTCACTTCTTGGATTGTAAACTTGGGAGGGGGGAGGAGGGGGAGTGTGAGACCAGTTTGCAGGAATGGCTGTTTGTGATTCAGTCCACTTCCCTGTGACTCAGAACTGAACCATCCCTTGGTAGGGTATTTGGGGATAGAAAGCTTCAGATGTCGCCCATTAGTCTAGTTCTTAGAAGAAGTTCTGCAGTACCAGGTCTTGCTTACAACTGGATTTTTCCTCAGCATCTTTTGTGAAAACAAGAGCCTAAAAACTACTTCTGACTACTAAAGACGCCATGGTAAATTTTTGCCAAAAGAAGAAGGGGGAGTGGTCTTAGCCCTGGGCACTTTGCCAGATTTGAGCTCAGGAAATTGCAGTCTATCTAGGTAAAACTCCCTATAGTTTAAATGAAAAAAAGTATTCATCTCTTACTGTCTTAAAGGGTAAGTGCTGTGTTTCTCTGGGAGCTTTAAACAGGCAGCACATTCTGGCTGGAGAGGTGGTTACAGTTGCTTGCTGGGAGAAGAATTTTTTTATGCAAAAAAACTGGGGCCTTTTTTGCATTTTTGGGATACTTCTAATTGCAAAATGCTGCATACATTTTAGGTTATTGCAAAGCTCGAGTGAGTATGCGGATCAACATATAAATGTGAGTCCAAGGGAATAATGCTGGTGTGGTGTTTGCACAGGGAGCAGGCGCAGCCAGCAAATACACACGTCTTTTCTGTGGCAGAAAATAAGGACCAGTTTTCCAGTCTTGCGCGTGTGCATCTGGGGGCTGGATTTTGTATGTTTAGCAGCAATTGCTTTTGTAAGCTGCTGCTAAGGCACGTAACTGGCTGTGTGCAATTGCAGTAATGGAATGTGAAAATGCAACTACACACGGACCTGTAATCTTGCATGCAAAATACTGCTGGTCTAGTTCTCCAGGTACAAAAAACGGCCTCATGTTGTACTTGCCTTTCCATTTAGCTGTGTTCACCTGCGTTTTTCAGGTGGAAGCTGTGTGTCTGGGGTGCTGAATGATTATCCTTTCTATTTTTGTTCCAAGAAGAGGGAAATTAAATCATTACTAGTTATCGTGGTAGTGCGTGTGTCGTGATAAGCACAGGGTGGAGTTGGTCAGGGGGTTGCAATGAAGATTCCATAACTCTTTGAAATCCTGGGGAAACGCATGGGCAAAAAAGGAGAGCAAAGAGGTGACCTTCTGTTCCCCCTACAGATGAGTATTGAACCATTTAGTTGGTCAATGGTGTCAGGACATGGCCTTACCTTACCTCCAGTACTTTCAGAGCCCCCCAAAACAGACCATGCGTTTGGGCACAGGTGGATGCAGGGCTGAATATCAACACTGGGAAGGGTGTCTTTGGATATTCCAGCCCTGAGCTGTGCAAACCCCTGAAGTGTGAAACAGGTTTCCTCCTCTTCCTCACTCAGTGGATGTGCCTCAGCCCTGCCCTGGCAAGGCAGGGGCAGCTGGGGGGGACACGGGAGAATAGCTCACTTTCTCTGCCACTTCACTCTCCAGCTTCTCTGGTGACAGTGATAACAAAGGGCTGCTCAGCATTAGGTGATATGGATCTCTCTCAGCCCACTAAACCTGAGTCCTGCAGGCTTCTCACTAGCCCTTGGGGCTTGGGTGTCACTGCACACTTGCAGCTTCCGGGGTGGCCTGAGACAGTCGCCCTGGAGACTGAAGGCTGAACCTTCTCCGCAAGCTCTGGAAGCGTGGATTTCTTCTTACCGAAGACCGTGATTTGATTTTTTTGTTTTGGGGTTGTTTCTCGCCGTCCTGGGTCCTTGACTGCAGTCACTTCCATCTTGTGTGCTGCTCTTTGTAATCGAATCTACCGATGTATATTTAATCCACTTGGCACCATGGCTGGTAACCAGGCACTGCTTCCCAGCCTTCTGTCGCTTGTTTTCACAATTGCCGTCTGAAGTTGGGGTGGGTGCCTGTCGCTCAGCTCCGTGCCCAATCGCTAGACTGTCTTGGAAGACCTGTGCCTGACAGTCAGGCCCGCAGCTGGTGCAGCTCCCGTCCTGCAGTCTGGACGTCAGCCAGGTGTGTAGGACTTGGGTCATGGAAGCTAAGCCTGTTGGGTTTAATTCTCCTCTCTGCCGCTGATTCGCGTTGTGTGATCACGGGCGAGTCCTTTAACCTCAGATGGCCTCGGCTGAGTTATCTGCTACAGAAAGGTGTTGTAATGCTTAATTATTGCCAGCTCCTCAGAAACCTCCCGGCGGGGAAAAAATGCATTTTATTCAGAAATGTCTCTGACCTTCCTGGCCTTTCTAAGCAGCCTTGGTGGTGCTAGGAAATATTCTTTTTCCTCTCTCGGTAATGTTTCTTCAATTTTTCATCTGTACATTCATCCACTCTCTCAGCTGCATGTAAAAATGCCAAGCTGTCTGAAATCATGGAAATATTTTTATAAACTTGACAGCCGTGACAAACATTCCTCCTTGGCAATAAACAAACAAGGTACACAACCTACCATTAACATCAGTTTATAGCAGAGAGACCTTCGTCACTCATTGATGAGGGAATCCTAGACAATTCCTGTGCTAGCAAGCCATAAAGTAGTGTTGTCTGAGATTAGGAAAATACTGGATCCTTTGGGTTCCTGTGTGCAGTGAGTAACTGGGAAGCTCTTGTTTGCCCAGGTGTATGTGTGAGTTCAAGCAGGCACCAGGTATTTGGTTTATTCAGGGCTCTTACAAACTATGTTTGGCTTGGGTGTACGTGTTGTTGGGGTCTTGGTGTTTGTTTGTACGCACAAAAAGCTTGTTTTTCGTAGTGGCATTTGAAACATAAAGGTGGCACAAATTGAACTAGGTAAATATTAGACACCTAAAAAAAAAGAAAAAAGCTGCAAGTGAAAGGCGTTAGTGAGCATTGCAGGAGCGGAGCCCCCGTTGTGCAGCCTCCCACACACCCCCCTTCCATTTTCTTTACAGCTGGATCTGAGCTGGTAGGGGTGGCAAGTACCTGAACCCACACTGTAACATCTTCTCCCTGCGGGCAGTTCTCCACATAAGCGCTCAGACAGTGCTTGTTTTGGTGTGTTCTAGGTTAATTTACTTTGAGCACCTCTAAACCCAGATCTCCAGAGACATTGGTGGTGATGTCAAAAAAGAGTAGGTACCCCTCTTTTTCTCGTGTTACTTTGGGTTATCTCTTGTTCTTCTAGCAGGCTGTCTTTCTACCATGTTTGGGTAGTGGATTCTCTCTGGTGTGCTCAGGAGAAGAAAGTCTAGACTGTTCTTCACCTGTATCTTTGATGGAAGACTTAAATCAGGGAGCTAAGCTTCTTTATACCACCTCGCTCATTCATTCACTGCCTCTCTCAGTCTCTGTGCCTTAGTTCCTTCCTTCTTAAAATGAGGATGACAACCTTCACACTGCTTCCACAAAACCTTTGAAAACTAAGGAGAAAAACATGCAAGGCATTTGTCTTCCTTCTCCAGGAAACCATAAATCCCTCCTCTCCTCTCTTCCCTCTCCCTTCTCCCTTTCCCCCTTCCTTCCCTCTCCTCTTTCCCCTTTTCCTCTCATTTTAAGAGTTATTATTATGTTCTGTCCCTCTAGGTCTCCTCTACTTCCACCGCTCTTGCAATCTGTCTCTCTCTGCTGTTTCCATATCCCCTTCTATTTGCAGCTCTCTTCCTTCTGTTCATGTCATTTTCTTCTCTCACCCTGTATCTCCTACCCTCCCCCACTATTCATGCGCCGCACACTCTCTCTCTGGTTTATCCTCCAAATTCCTCCCTTAGCGGGTCTCTCCCCTTTTTATTGTCCCCGGCTGCGTGTCCCTGCGGCCGGGCTGGCTGGCCGTGGCCCGAGGGAGAAGGACAGGCCGTGGGATCAGCCGGACAGCCCCCCGCTGCCAGGCGGGGTTGAGCCTGCCCTCCGAGCACCAAGGTGAGACTCCCCCCGCCTGTGTGCCGCCGGCTTCGGATGGAGCCGCCTGGAGCCTTGTTGGGAGCTACAGCACGGTTGTCACTTCAATGTCTGAGTACTTCGTTTCTGCCTGGAAGCTTGATGAAGTCTGTAGTCTCAGATTTTATCTCCTGACGTCACCTCACCTCCGTGGACATGACCTTGCGACTTATCCTGGTCCTGGCCCATTGTCCTAGTCCCGTTCTCCCAACTTCCCCGTGGCTTTATACACTCTGTCCTGAAAACATGGATTGTGTTGTGCCTGCCTGCGTGGTGATATCTGTGGTTGTTGAGAGGAGGGTGACGTCCCACTGTGTCACTTCCAGCTGAGTTCAGGGAAAGCTGTGGTGAAGGAAGGAGAGGACTAGCACCAAAGGTTTGGGGAGGCCTTTGCATCTTGTTGGAGAGTTGCACTGAGCCTGCAAGCCAGTGCCCAGCAGGTCAGGACAGCTGTACTCTGTTCCTGGGAGACCTGTGCTTAGCAGGGGAAGAGAGTTGCTGTTGCAGGGTCACTGTGTTAGGGAGAACCCCTCTCTCATCTGCCTAGAGAGCCACCTGATCCCATGAAGAGGCTATCCCACTGTCTGATGTGGGATAGAGTTTCATCCAAGTCAACCAGAGTGGATGGAGTGTATTTAACCACCTCTCTTCGGGGACAGGATTTTGGCTGCAAGGATCGTGGCCAACAGTGACAACTGAAAGGTGGGGTTTTTTGTGTCCCTTCACGGAGTCTGTTCCCTTCCCACAATGGGGACATGTGGCATGGAGAAGATCATTCCTCAGGGCAGGGAGAGGTGGCTGCATCTAGGCTGATTGGAGAGACAGCCCAATCAAGGCTCCTCAGGTGTTCCTGGCAGCAAGGCAACAAAGAGGTCACACAGGTGGCCACATGCTGAAGTTCATCCAGTGTCCTACAGGACAGGGCATAGTGACTCTCTGACCTCCAGTGGAGTTTAGCTCTGTTCCTTCCACGTTTGCCCCTACCAGGCATCACTCAATCCCAGGCTCATTAAAGTCATGAGCCTCAGCTCTCCTGACCAGACAGTTCCTGATTTCTCCCTTCTGTCTCTGCAACAGACTGACCCTTCCTTGGTGTGCTGAGATGGTATCCCTTGTGCTCCATGCAAGGTGCCGTACACCTTTTCCCATTTTTCCCACAGCCGTTTCTCTCCCTCTCCATACCTGCTTCACCTGTTTTACCTGCTTTTTGCCTCCTGCTCTGCCTCTGGGCTAGGTCTCTCTCCAGACTGTCTAAAACCCTCTGCTTCGTTTGCCTTCCCATCTGGCTTCCTTGTCTCTCTGGTCATGTGTGAGTTGTCAGCAGCCAGGGGAGAAGGACCATTTCAAGAGCAGGGCAGAGACTGGAGGGTATCAGGGAGAGCAGAGGGGGAAGGCAGATTCCTAAATCAGGGTCCATCCTTTGCTGGTGCCTTTGGCCTCTCCCAGCTGTGTGCTGTTAGCTACAGTGGCAGAAGTCCCCTTTTCCCAGAAGTGTGATTTTCCCATTGCTTCTACTTCACTATTGGCAAGCTCCTGAAAGGTTAATGAAGTCATTCACTGCAAAAGGAAAAAGCACATCTTCCCATATTTTGCATAAATTAATCTTGGAGATTATGGAGCAGCCCGTGCAGAGGGCACAGGACGTGCAGCTGTGTCCTTGAATCTTGTCACCCAAAATGCAGCTCTGGGATTATCACGTAGGTGATACTGTCCACTCCAGTCCTTGAGATCAGCTTAGGCTAAAACTTAGGTAAAAAGCTGTGGCCTCCCCAGTCATCTTTATTCATGTTTCATTGTGTGTAACAGGGACTGGGGAGGAGGTACCCAGGAATGCCCACAAGCCCTTCCTCCCATTGCGGTGGATCCTTTTTTTCCCACAGATCCTCTTTAGAAAATGCCCTGTATCAGGTTTCATTCCCCCTGGATTTTTTTCTGTCTGGGAAGTATGCAGAAAATCATTCAATTGGTTTTGAACCACATGAGTGGGAGCAGGAACCAACCCCAGAAGATAAGTGTTCTGACCTTTACCGCACTCAGATAACTGAAAATAATAACAAATACATACATCTTGTTTCTAAACCTCAGACTTAGGGATGTGTCCCTGCCTTATGCAACAAGAGCCTGAGCCAGGGCTCTTGGGAGGGTTGAGGATACAAACCTGGCAGCTGCCTGCAATAAGCAGCAGCCCCTTTGCTGTCCTTTTGGAAATAGAGCTGGTACCAGTCCAGATATTCAGGATGTGAGGGGACAGGGCCAACATCCCCACACTCCTGCCATCTTGCTGCTGGGACCCTGCATGTTTTCCCATGGCTAGTGCTCTGGGAGAATGAGAGTTTGATTATTTCTGGCCCGTGTGTGTTTCTTTGCGCTTTTCTGCCTCTTGTTTTCACATAGTGTTGACCATTTAGGGCCATGCAGGGCTGGCCACTGTCTGGACCTCTGCACGTAGGATAGAAGTATGGAATTTGCTCTGGAAAAAAAAAAAGTGTTAAACCCCCCATATCAGTGAGTGTTTGAAAATAACTGAGGGAACCTGTCTGGAAGGAACATGCTGCACTGTGACTCACAAAGAGCTCCCCAGGTCTGGGTCTTAGGTCACTGACTCAGACCTCCATCATCCCTGCAGATGCCCCTGGGGAGGTCCATCTGAGACAGCCTCTCTCTGCAGGCCTCTGGTGACAGTAAATATTTGTACACTGCATGCTGAAGTGCTGATATGGGGCTGGATTCCTGCTGTCCAGACCCCGGAAAGAGACGGTCCCTGTCCTGAAGGACTTACTGCAGTCCCAGATTAGAGCATTCATGGTGCTTTCTGTAGTGGCTGTGACTTGATGTTCCTTCACCAGGATGTTGCTTCCCTTCCCTCCTCTCTTACATAGGGAGCTTGACACAGAGAGCTTGTCTGCTTGGCTTCTGCCCTCTGCGTGTGTGCAGACCATGGGGAGGATGTTAGGAGATTTCTGGCACTCTGTCAGTGTAAAGCACCTTATTTAGTAGAGTCTAATGCCTGTCTGGGATGCACTTCTGATCTAAAGCTCCTGAATTCCTCCCTTTTAATGCTAAAGATGCCATTCAGAGGCCCCCTGGGCCCAATGTGTTCTTCTGCCCAACACCGTCCTGATCATATATCTACCACTGTCTTGCCCAAACTTTGGATTCAGCAATTTTGTTTTCATCAGAAGATCTCCTCCAACTCACCTCTTCCTAGAGGGGTTCCAGCAGATACCCAAATAAATATGATACTCAATGAGCCATGCACATTTCCATGTGCTATTGCAGTGTATGAAAATGTGCATTTTCAGCATGCAACCTGATATGTGTCCGGGTGTTTGCATTTGTGTTGTATGGACGCTTGCATTCACGTCTGCTGGTGTATTTGGGCTGGAGGAGGTAGCAAGGAAGGCCCTGGCAGCTGGGAAGAAAGGAATGACAGGCTTGCTAGGGGAGGGAGGAGAGAGTTTGGTAGCTGAGAAGAGCATTGGGTAACAACTGGAGGGGGGAGATCAGATTTAGGATCCATGTTGCTCACTTAAGAAAATAGGAGAAGAAGCAGTACATTGTTTATTGGGGATTGTGTTATTCCTGTGCATTATTTATTAGTCTTCTGCTAATGGTACCGCATAAAGTAATGGCACTTCTACAGAAATTTCACAGACAGCTGGAGGATCAGTTCCAGGAGGTATTGTAACCAGGTCAGGTTGGTGTAGGGAATCCTGCTGGGCTCAGTTTTGACAGGCTTTGGAAAAGAGAAGATTGTTCAGGAGGCATTTGGAGGGGAGAAGGGGGGGGGTGTCTGTGACTCACCAGGGAACAATGATTGCTGTGAGGATAAAGGGGCAAGCTGGAAGAAGACCTGGAGACAATGGTGAATTCCTGAGTTCAGCAGCTTCAGGATTCCAGCCTGAAGTACAAGGAAGCGTGAGAAAAAGAAGTGTTTAGGAGGAAGCTTTAGGAGTAATAAAAGCAGCTGGTGAGAGAAAGCCAGAAGTAAAGAGAAAGCAGGTTTTACTACATGCTGCACCTCGAAGCCGGTCCTGGAAGGCTTGAATTTGAGGCAGGAGTTGGAAGAAGGGATGTGCAGAGAGAGGTGGCCTGTGCAGTGAGTGTGACTGAGCCCTTCTTGACTTACCTGTGTTGTCTGATAGCACAGACCCACTGGTTTGCAGCCTCTGCAGACGGGACAGGCAAAGCAGAGGTGCTGAGGTGCTCTGACCACCCAGGGACAGGAGACCACGTAGGTTTGTGAATTTTGTAGCACAGACAGCTATGTGCCAGCATGGGTGCTCCCAGCCAGTTCTTGGGTACTAGCCCTTCCTTGCATTTGAAAGATGTCCAGTCCCTTTGAGAGGTGGGACAGGTATTTTGGTAGATGGCATTCTTCTTTCACCCATCCAGGAATCTGAAAGTGGCAAATGCTGCAGGGAGGAAATCATGCCACTGGTGCAAACCATCTTTGGGTGAGAAGCTAACTCACAGTCCCCCAAATACCCAGACAAAAATGCAAAGGTTTTGTTTTTCAGGTTTATTTTACCCCACTCAGTTCAACCATTAGGTGGGGAACACCCTACTTGCTGCTTGTGACTCTTTCCATAAGCTAAGAGCAGGTCTAAATGGAAGTTGCCTTGGTGTCTCTTCAACCTGAGAATCTCATTGCTGAGCTGGTTCAGAATTTTGGGATTGGAGGGGAGGAGGAGAAGCTGCAACATAAACACAGCTTCACGGGGCCGTCCTTTATTTTTCTGCCTGCAGTGTGAAGCCAACTTTGTTAGATGCAGTCAGACTGTGAGCACGAGGAACCTTGTAGCACAGATGGGCTTTGCAAGGAGCTCCATCAGCTGGAGTCAGCCCCTGCCCTCAGCCATCCCATACAGCACAGCTGGGCCACCGTTACCGAATGGTGTTGGGATGCCATTTCTAATTATACACAGCATTGATGCAGATCATTCAACAAGTACATGTGGCTGTCTGCATGTTTAAGAGTTGTTTTGGGGTTTTTTTACAGTTATTGCCTTAACACTGCACAGCACTCTACAGCAAACCTTATTCTGTGCAGCAGTCACGGCGGTGTGGGTAGTGCTAAGTGCACTGAGAGCGGTGACCATAACGGTGTGAGTGCAGCCTGTGGGTTTGGAATGAACCAGGCCGTGATGGGACATGACTCTGTGTCGATTGGAGTAGAAGGTGATTTGGGCCAACCCAGTGAAACACCTACAGAGAGCGTTTCTCCGCCTTGGAAGAGTGTGAGATCATCTGAGATCTGGGACTTCAGTTCTAGCAGGGATTATGCGTTGGGAAGGGACAGTCCATTTCAAAAGTGAAGTGCAGATGAGTCCAGGAATGATAAAATCACCCTTGGATTTTTTTTTTTTTTTGGTGTGTGAACTCCTAGAAGTCATCTATGTTGGTATAAATGAGATCATTTGGCCTAATTAGTTCCAAGCTTAATTAGCAGTAATTATCCCAACATGGGAGTAATACTCGAGTAGGAAGTACTGAGTTCTCGATTAGATAGATCTCTAATTGGTGTTACAATATTGTAATTAAAGCGTGCTTGTACGCCTCTGCCTCTGCAAGTGATTTGTTTTATGTCTGATTAAACAGGGAGTCCGGCAGCCTCAAGGAGGCCAGGATATCACCACTGATTGAAACAGTGTATTATTCTTTGTTATAGGAAAGAAATGATGAATCACATATACTAGGAAACACTGTGGGCCAAATTAGTCCTTTGAGTAATTGCTACTGGAGTTAGGGAAATTACAACAGGGGTAAATTTGGCCTCAAGTGCATAAGCTCTATCTGTGTATCACACAGTTAAACAAATACTCATTTGAATGTGCAGTCTGGCAATTACACCATCAGACAAATACAAGTAAGTTAATCTGCATTTGCGATCAGTGGATTGCAGGGGTGAGTTTGGCTGCTGGGTGGTGGTGATTAGGCTGCACATTCTGCTCAGATTTTGCAGGAGGTGGTGCCATGCACCCCGGGATGCGCTGCACCCCGAAGCAGAAGGCAGAGTTTCAGATGGCCACTGCTGGCTGCAGTGTCCTCTCCTTGTTGGGGTGAGACCTGAAAGGTACCACTATGGTCACCAGGAGCAACTGGAGGAGATGATAAAGTGTCCTCTTCTCTTCCAACACTGTCACCTTTAATCTAGGCAGTTTGACCCTCCCCAGCAGAATACACTTCAGAAGAGCAGGTAAACAGTTTTTGAAGAAGTTTAAGATCAAGAGAGTGAAACGGGAACTTTCTGAAATTAGTCAGCATCAATACATAAAAGCTTCCTATGTCTTTTTAAGAAACCACCTCCTTAGGAGTTGGCAAGTGTGCTGCTTTATTACTTATCTGTTTGCTACATGAGTGGGCGACTGTACTTCCTGATTTGGTTCTCCAGTATAGAGATCATCAGCATAGGTCTGTAGAGGACAGTAACTCCTCGCCTACAGAAAGTAACAAATAGGAATAAGGATGCATGTATCTTCTGGCTGTCACAAAGGGTTTCAAAGCACATCCAAGTCATATCCGAAGTAAAATGTCATCGTATTTCCATTTTACAGCTGCAGAAACTGAGGCACAAATCCGTCACTTCTCTTGCTGTAGCTCAAGGAGCTGGTGTATATGGCAGCACTAGGAATGCGGTGCAGGTCTCATTACCTTCTGCTTCACCCACAGAAACATCCTCCTTTTCCAAGGGGGAGAGTCCTCCCAGGAAGAGGGAGATGACTTGAGCAAGGAAATAAAGTACCCAAAATTCTGTTAAAGCAATATTAGGGACAGGAATTTTAACACCCCATATACGGGAATTCAGAGCAAGGGTTTCCATAGCAGCATTGCTTGGCCATATTGTATATACACTGTTTTGCATTGTGCTCATGATGTCGAAGGCATATTCTAATATCTGTGTGTGCAATATGTCTGAATCTGAGTTGCTATGAAACTTAAGGCTGAATTGCACCACGGAGGCATATTCTTGTGTGGCGTTGGGAGGAAATAATAGATCTAGGTTTTGTTAAGATTTTTCTCCAGAGATAATTTTTCTCAGAAAATTGCTGATTTGCCAGAACTGTTGCTATTTTCAGGAAAAGTTGATTCCAGTTTTGTGTTTCATCTTGAAAAAAAAAAAAAGGAGAAAAGTTTTGAAGCTGTCAAAATGGAGTGTTTCAAGAAGGTAAAATGAAATCTCGCATTTAATTAATTTGGTTGTAGTTTCTAGGTATAATTTTTGAAGACTAATTTTTTTTAACCTGATCATATATAGAAATTTGAAATTTCTGAAAACCTTGAAGGAATAAAAGGCATTTCCTTTCACATTACATAGTTCTGAAGTGTCCTGGGAGTGGCAGGTGACAAGGGAGTGACTGCATCACCTGATACCATGTGTGGCTGCCCGGAGTGTTGCAGTGGGAGCAGTGGGAGAGGTTTCCCCCTGAGTAATTCTCTGTCTACCTGGTACAGGCAGTTTTAAGGTAGCAAAAAACTCCTGTGGTCAAAAAACTGCTCAAACCTTTCACAAGGCTTAACTTTCTCTGAAACACCCCAGTATCACCTGGGTACGATAAGGTTAAGCCTTTGGATCAGGAGGGTTTGGGGTGGGAGCCTCTGTCTCTCACATGCTTAAAAATACCTTCAGCAGATGATGGGATCTCAGGGGAGAGCCAGCAGTGCCTCTCCTTAATTGATGCCCCCCACTATGGATGATGGGATCTGCCCTTCTCACCTCCTCATGCACAGGGCCTCCTGAGCAGCAGCACAGCTCCTCCCTGTGCTCACCTCCCTCTGCCCCTCGCTTCCAGCACCTCATCCATGTTCTGAAGCTCTCTGGGGGAGAAGAAGGAACGTTGGACCCCGGGCTGGGAAGGAGTGCTTGTGCTCATGGAAAAGCCCTGTGAGTTATTTTGGCATCGCTCTTCCTGCTGGCAGCAGTGTTTCCTCACTGCCAGCATTCCCAAATGTTGGTGTAGCCTGTATGCCAACGTCTCCTTTTTCCCTGCCCCCTCATGTTGCAATTGCTAATTTCTGTGCCTGTGCCTGAAGAGCTGTAGTTTAGACTTGCTTTGCCATGCATTGAAGCCATTCTTGTTTAGGGAAGAAACTGCAAAAGGGGTGTGGGAGAGAGGAAAAAAAGAAGAGAGCTGTTGTTTTTTTCCCTATGTGGCAGTGACGGATGCTGGGTATTAGAGAGAGACAAGCTGACAAACATCTGAATGAGTGGAAGAGACTTCTAACCCAAAGGGAGGAGTTGTGGTTTAGGTTAAAGCCACAAAGGAAGTGAAGGAGGTTACCACTTTCCTGTCTGTGGGCAGGAGGTTCTCCTTGTGCTCATTTGAAGGCTTAGCTCTAGCTCATTCTTCCCTAGGAACATACTCATGTGTGTACTTCTTGAAAGGCATTTGAGCTGGTGTCTGATCTTGGGAGTGACAAACATCCCCTTTATACTCAGAAATCAGCAGGAGCTGGGAGCTAAAGAACTGGGAATCACAGTCTAATTTATGGAGCCAGATATTCTAAAGCATCTTGTTAAGCCACGTGTCTTGTTTGGTGCTAGATCATGTAGTGTATTTCTCTGTGCTTCTTCCTCTTGCTGACTCCACTCAGATTTTTTGTTGTAAATATCTGTACCTCCAGGGCCTGTTGGCTCCCCGCAGGTCTCACTTCTCTCTTGTTGCCCCAGTGATTGGCAAATTGCATAGCCATCCTGCCTGGATCTGGCAGTCTCCTGTGCTGATGCAGGACAGATTCTGAATGTCATCAGGTTCCTACCAGCATGGCTGTGATCAGGATTTTCCTTCATTTTTTCAGCGTGTGCTTTTCTCTTAATGGCGCAGAGGCTCGAGCTGTGTGCGATCGAAAAGTTTGTTGTCTCGGCTCTTCATCTGCGAGGAGAGAGCCAGTGGTTAACCCTGGTGTGCTGCAGAAGGCATGCCAGGAGGGAGATGAAAGAGTACAGAAAGAGAGTGAGCCTTCTCCTGAGTCAGAGGAGCACGGGTGTGCCAGCCAGTATCTTAATCCAGGCTATCAACTGGTGACTGCACAGTTAGAACCACTGTCAGTGACAGTGACTTCAGTATGTGCTGCCAGTGCCTTCTGATTACTGTGCAACTGCTGGACATGAAAAGAGCATCTGAAAGGTGCTCCCCGAAGAGCTGTTTCGTGGTCTCTAACCTTCCATTAACAGCTCACCTTAGCCCCTAACCCTGGCCTTGGGATGCAGCAGAGTCATTTCATTTACCAGGTGTGAAAATCATATTTTGCCATGTGAGGATGATTGCTCTCTCAGGTGTATTACAGCGACTGGGGTTGGTTTTTTTGTTTGTTTGGGGTTTTTCAATGCTTTGTTAAAACTACAAGGTACCATTAAAGATTTATATGTGGCAAATGTGTTCTTTTTTGCAGAGTGTTTCCTTTTAGAGACCTCCACAGTATTGATTTCAAGTAGATTTTCCTCCTCTGTTTTAAAACATTTCCTTTGCCTATGGATTTTCAGCATTACTCACTGGAGCTGTGTGCAGTAGATTCCCCAGACTATATTATCAAGCCAAAGTCCCTTACTGATGCTCTTCAGGGGCCACTTCTAAAGCTGGAAAGACCATTCATTTGCTGTGTTCACTCAGTCCTGAGCAACTATCCAGCACTGCATCCTTATTATTCCAGGATGTATGCTGTCATCTAACTGAGCCATGGGTCTGCTTCCAGCATGTGCCAGTGGATCCCAGACCTAATCTGGCAACAGCCTTGAGCCATCCCGTCCTTGGAGCGAGCGGCGTTTGTTTGGATGTCTTAAATGTAAAGGAAAACAAGCTGTAGGATGGGAAGGTGAAGAAGAAACTGGAGTGGTAAACAGCTGAAATTGTAAGGTCATTTGGGTTTGGTATAAGCATTTTATTTGTCAAACTCATCCTTGTGGTTATTAGAGTAGGGAATGGGAGAGTTTCTTTTTGGAGGGGGCAGAGGACTCAGCAGGGAGGCTGGGAATGCTGGCACAGCACAGATCCTAGAGGAGAGAGGTACCACTGCCCTTTCAAGGAGCAGGCTGATGTCCACCAGCCATTGCTGTGCCCCAGGATGAGGCCCTGGGATCCGTGTTCTGCTGGTGGGTGACAGAGCTTGGTGACAGCCAGCTGAAGGTGTGGGTTCAGTCATCTACTGGTGGATCATATGTGTAAGATGTTGAAGACTTGGATTCAGACCTTAAAGCATCTGGCTTATGGAATTTGGCTTTGTTTACTGTAGTGTTATAGCCTTAGGGCCACAGAAAGTGCAGCTTTATTGAAATCATTGGAGTTGTTCTTGCTTATGGCAGCAGGGAGCTGGGGACATGTTTTTTTGGAACGTGTTGCCAGGAACATAAACCCTTTTCTTTGGGAGATGCTTTGTAAAGATGACTAAAGTAAGTGCCTGGGAAACATTGTCTCAATGGAAACAAGACATGGAAATGATCAGGTCTGGGAACAATCTTATTTCTTCCCCACATCTGTGACTTTCAGAGTCCACCATCCTAAGGCTCAGTCCTTCTCTCCTTCCTCATTACCATCAAATGTTAGGTTTTAACATCATGTACACCACCAAGAGCAGGAACACCGTGGGAGACACTGCAGTTGCTGCACATGGGGGAAATAGGGACTTGGAAGAGGAAGCCAGCTGATCTGCATGGGACCCAGGCAGGCTGAAGTTGTGTCACTGGACAGAGCAGCAGCAGTCTTTGTTATCTGATTCTTAAGTAGAAGGTATCTGTGCCTCAGCATTTAAATGTTTACATGAGATTCTTGCTACAGTCTTTGATGCTGGATCCTCATATAAAAGCAATGACCAAAAATACAAGTGGTTCTTAAAGACTGTACACAGAGTATTAACTGCATTTCTTGCATGCTGCTCGATGGACTGCTGGCATTCATTTTGTCTTGGTTTGACAGAGAGGACAGGCAAAAGGTGCAGGCTGTGGGTAGGGAACAGCCTGTGTTGTAAGCAAGGCAAGGCACAGGGAGTGTCCCATCAGAGTTACGTTACCGAGGCAGGTCCCCTAAACAGCATCTCACATGTTAAATGGATGCTCTGAAATATAATGGAAATATAGATGGAAAAGAAGCATGCTGCCCTAGGTGTCTCTCAGGATCTGCAAGGCAGGTATTGTCAGCAGATGTATTCATGCTGGGGAGTAAAATGGTGTGATTTAAAATAAGCTGGCAGATTTTGTGCTCAGATGGACTAGGAACATTCACACAGTCTGTTATTGCAGTTCAGCTGTGAGAGGCCAACACCGTTAGTGGAGAGGGACTAGCAAAATGTTTGGGCAGAAGTATGTCCAGTCGTGACATCTGTTGCTAAAGTTGTTCACAGTTTGCACCATAAAAGTGCATAAGTAAAAATGCAGAAGACGAAGCATTTATACAGCTAGGCCAAAACTGCTGAGTGCCCTGTAATGATGAAGAGTCCTGTTTTCGTTGATATCATCCTCTCTCATCTGGGACCCTGCAGATCTGAAAGCCAACGATGATTACTGCAGAAGAAAGTCAGCACCACACTGATGATAAGCCAAAGCCTAAACTAAGAAGCAAGGGGTGAGATCTGCTTGTTTTCTGTGGAGGGATCTCACTGTTTTATGTAATCTTTGCACAGCACCTGTAAATCAGTGACTGGTACTTTTGAAATGTATTTCTTTCATCAAAAGCTATTTGAAACAACAGGTAGCACCTATCCATTCAGTCTAAACTCCCTTGACATTTTTAAATGACAGATAATGAAAACTGTCTTCATTATAACTCAGGCAATTTCATCAGACTGTCACCGGCAAACAATGGCAAACTAGAGACTGAACAACCCTCAACTCTACTCTCCCGGGTACCTGTGTGAGAGTACCGGGTGTCTTTTCCACAGCTTCTAGGAAAACAAAAGGTGATTTGTCAGCTGGGAAGGGTTCTGCTATGCGAGGCACTAGAGGTCAACAGGAACATGTTAAAACCTGTCTGAAAGCCAGTGGTCAGATGGCATAAAAATGGAGCACAAATGCGAGAATGATCATGAGTGAGAGACATGGCTTTTCTAACCGAGCGCTGAGTTCTGCACTGCCTTCAGTTTATGAATGGATTTGAAGCGTGGTGCCAAACAGACCATATTGCAGTTGTCTAATCCTTAGGTGACAGAGGCAGGCATGAGCGTAGGCAGAGCTGCATCCAAGAGGACTCATCAGAACAGCCCAGTCAGCCTGGCATTATTGCTACCTGATCTGTGGGAATCGGTCCAGGCCCTGGATCTGAGCTGCCGCAGGGAAACCTGGTTGAAGGAGCAGCTGTTGGGGTATGGTGCTGGCTTATCTTACCCTAACTGTCTCTTCCCAGCCAACTTTGCTGAAGGGTTGCCTGGGCTGAGCATCAGTCACCCAGGTCCTTTCCCCCTTGCCCCCCTTCCTCCCCCCAAATGGATAGCCTTAACCAAGCTACCCCCCACAGTTAAATTAAAGGGAGAGTGAGAGCAGAAGGGGCATTCCACAATAAAACATCATTTACACGAGATGGCCACAGTATGGAAGAGGCTAGCGGGGAGTGAATTATAGGGGTCCAGAGAAGAGAGAGGCTGTGGCAGAGAGAGGGTCATTATTGGAGGACACAGGGAGCAAAATGATGGAGGTGAGGGTGTAGATAAACAGTTAGAAATGGCTGCAGTGGTGTGATTTGGGAGGAAAATCAGTCACTACTTCAGTCACCAGTTTAGGGAGCTGAGTGGTAAATTACAGGCAGGTTAGGACTCCAAGAACATCCGTGACCCTGTGAAATGCTGGAGACAGAAAAGTTGCAGTAACAGTGAGTAAGACTCAGATCTCATCTAACTGAGCATGAGTATCTCAAGGTGAAATAACAGAAGGAGAGGAGGCGGGAATATTGATTTCTGCCTCACAAAACAGACAACAACGCCTACTTTTTCATAGCAAGAGTTTAACCATTCGCTTTAATGGGCTAGTCTGTGGTACAGTGGGGGCTTGGTTTCTTTGTGCTCAGTCTAGAGGGAAATTCATGCTGAAGTTGGTTTTATTTTATTATAGCCTTGAAGGAGACACACGAGCAAAATGTTGCTCCCCAACACCTCTCTGCTGGCTGTAGGGGCAGCTGTAGCCCGTGAGCGTGACCCGCCTGTGTCGCTGCCCTGTTGTGCAGCAGGCGGGTACCCGGAGCAGCCGGATGCTGGAGGAGCAGCACTGGAAGGCACAAAAAGCCCGTTATGCCAAGAGAGCTGTTATGTGTGTTGGCAACAGATGATTTCTTCTGTCTGTCTGAGGGCAGACTTAGCTTCCTTCTATTTATTCTGTGAGAAGGATGCTCCTAATGAGAGGTGCTTTCTTCATCTGGTTATGTCTTTCTCAGAAATATTGCTTTGGGAATGGAATTTTGTTTGCTTGGTTTTACACCATGGAAGTACAAACGTGTGTGCCCTGGCACTGTGGGGCAGGCAGTGCAGAGAATGTGGCTGTGTGGCTATCCAATGGGGCTTGTTGTCTTGTACCAGGCTCAGCAGGTGGCTGAGTGGAAGCAGGAGGTGAGTTTGGGAATTTTGTGAGCTGCTGCCATGTCTGTTCTCATTGATGTTAAAGATGGCCATACACATACAAAGGGAGTGTAAAGTCATGGCTGAGAATCTTAAAAGGCTGAAGGGTCAGGCATTTCCACAGACAAATCTCCTGGCAGGACCACAGCACTCAGTGTGTGTTAGCAGTTCCCTGTAAAACATGGGGACAGTGTGGTGGAAGCAGTGTTTCTGGGCAATCACTGATTTGGGAGTCTTCTGCATGCCAAAATTTTCCACCTTTGTTTAGTATGAATTCATATTTTTTCATGTGTTGCATGAGCATATGTTTCCCCAGATTCTGTTTACCTGATTTCCCTTCTGAATCAGTATCTGTTCTCTCCTTCTTTTTCTCCCTTTTTTTTTAATCATAGGAGATAGAGCTGAGCATTTATCTCTGTGGCTGCATGGTATTTGCCTCATACCTGCTTATTGACTTGAGAGATGACTTTCTAAATAGGGCAAGAGCTTCCGGCAACTGGAATGTTATAATACGTGGGATTTGTTCATCACCCCAGAGTTTTGATGGGGCATAACGTCTTGAAGGGTGGCAGATGAACAGTAGGGCTCTCTGGAGATCCAGAAGAGATCCATAGGCACACTCCCATGCTCCAGCCCAAGCTTGATTAAGGCTCAGATTGTTTGGATGTTCATGTGAACAGGAAAACGCAACATCAACTGTTTCTCTCTCTCCAGTGCAGACAGGAAAGTGAGAGAAAGGCCTTTCTTGCCCGGGTGAGTTTGCCATCATCTGTACACTGTTGCCTTAGGGTGATGCTGTGCAGCCAGTGCTGGTCTGATCCATCAGCCAGTCTCTTTCCCAACACAGCTCTGTGCCCTGTGCAGCCAGCTGGGCAGTAGTCATTGCTGTAGGTGAGCTACAGGTTGTCTTGTGCCAGCAGTGGTGGGGGTTTGTGTATGTGTTTTTGAGAGGGATGTGTGTGAGTGTGAGTGTGGATCCTGACATTGATATGGAAATACGTGCATTTCCCTCCTCTGTGAAGTCCCACACATGTTGGGGTGCAGAGGGACTGTTCACCCGAACCATGTTAAGAATGTTCTCTGGTGGTTTTTGCAGGACTGAGGTTCAGCAAAACTGAGGAGACTCAGGATAATGTCTAATACCAAAAGACGCCGAACAAGAAAGAAAGCCACAACAATCTCTCCCCCTCCCCCAGGCCTGATTTCCTAATCTTTTAGGAATGATTTACAATAAATAAAAGACTTTCTGAAAGAAGGTTTTTTTTTCCAAGTTAACAATGGATGTTAAACTACCCCTCCCTGTGGCCCTTTCCCATCTCTTTCACATTGTCCAGCTTTAGACTTCATCCTGCAGCAAGATTCATGAAGGCAGCTCCCCCGTGCCCATGCAGAGAGATCACGGCGGTATGCAAACCATAATCACCTGGATTCCTTACAGAAATGGGTTGTTTCCTTTCGAGAAGGCTCATTAGAGCATGCAGCCCTGTAAAACTCAAAGCCGGTAAGAAAATGGTTTCATACAGCCTGATCTCTCTCTTGTCCTGCAGCTTCTCTGATCGTCTACACCAGAGCAAAAAAACCCAAAGCCTAAAGCAAACAAACAAAGCAAAACATCCTCCTAATGGTGTGTGTGCTTCACTTCCAACAGTGACGGTGTTTTACACCCACTTTGCTCAGGTGTACATGAATGCAGTTTGGGAGGCACTATAGAGAGCAAAGCTCTTAAGGAGTTAGTGGAGCTTCCCTGCTGGAAGGTTATAATTGCACTGAAAGAGGGAAATCTTGCCTCAGCAGACAGGAAATATGTGGTGCAATTTAAGCACAGAGTTGCTGGAGATAAAATAGCCCATAAACTGGAAAAAAAAAATAACGTAGGGAACATTTTGCGTGGCCCAAATGTGCCATGTCAAAGCTAATAGCGAGGGATCCTGTGACTGCAGGAGCAGCAATGTACTGGCTACAGATGCACATGGTGATGACAGCCTTTACCTGCAAGGAGGAGTGCACGTCCCTGATCCTGGGACTCTTCTTACTGGTGATGACTTTTCTCGAGGCAAGGTTTTTAAGTTTTAATGACTGAAAAGGCCCAATCTGCTGTTGCATTTGGGGTGAAACTTGTTTCATGTGGAATGACTGTGTGGTTGGAGAAGGTTCCGCTTCAGAGAGTGGATGCTGAGGAGCAGGGTGTAACTTCAGAAGAGGGTAATGCCTCCAGCCTTCACAAGCTAAGGCTCTGTGTCGCCATTTCGCCTTCCCTCAATCCCATCTTCAAAATTCCTGTTCCTCAGATGTTTCCACCTCCTCCAGTTGTGCCAGTTCAGGCGCTCGTGGGGATGAAATCTGCATCAGAGCTGGTCTGGCCTTAAGGATTTGTCCTTCTTAGTAGGGCTTTTAAAAAAGAGTTGGATTGTTTAAGCAGCTCACCTGTGAGTGTAGCTACACGAATAGTTTAGCTGGCACAAGTGAGCGGCAATAACTGAGAGAGCATGGCAGGATCCTCTAAAACTGGGTCTGCTGCAGATGGAATAGTGAAACAGAGCCACAGCCCTACACGCTCTCAGTGTTATTTGCATGAGTAGCTCCATTATGCTTCAGTGGGACTCTACTTACACATGTAAAATTAAGTGTTTGCAGGGCTGGGCCCTTAAAGAGAATAAAAGCTGCGATTGGGGTGTGCCATGCTCTGAACCATGTGCAGAAAGTGTCATGCAAATCTATTTAGCTGGCTGGGCTATCTTGTCTGCTCCACAGCACTGGAGCTCCTGTGGCAACTTTCCTTAGGATTGGTTTGCTCTAATGGAAGAGGACCCTGCTTTTGAATAGACGGGCCGATCTCCTGTCCTTGCTGCAGACAGGGAAGTTGTGAGGAGAGCGCACACAGTGTGGTGAGAGCTGTAATGTTTCCAAGATGTTCTTGGATTTGCCAGAGTGCTCTAAAGAGCCGGGACAGCTGGCTTCTCTGGGGCAGCTTTTATGAGGTTGGACAAGGGAGGGCAAGGCCCCAAAACGGGGGGCTGCTCTCGAGGCTGGCACTGACCGTCCCACCGTCTGGGGGGGCTCTGCTACCTGAAATGCTGACTTACAACCTGTCTTGGCAGTTAAGATCATTTGGGAGCCTCTTGTTGTCAGTTCCCATGGTAAAACCCTTCAAGAACAGCAGGAGGGAGGGATTTCTCAGCTGAGAATTCCTGCCTAGGGAATTCACTGCCGTGGCGGATTCCCAAAGGTGGTGGGTGAAGTAGCGACTTAACTATGGAGAGTGAAGCAAAACACCTTGATAGCTGCTCTCCGGAGCCCCAAAGAGAGGAAGGAAGAGACTTAAAGCCGTTGGAGGGGAGAGGCTTGGTGTGGTTATTTGAGACCGCTGCCTGCAGAGTTGCACAGTCATTTATAACTGTTTGAAATGTGGGGGGATGGGGTCGGGGGGATGGGAGGGGAGTCGGAGGAACCGCAGCATCTGCAAACTAGTAGCATTTTGTGCTCCTTTTCCCCGGTCTGACTCCTCAAGGGACAAGACAGCGAAGTACTGGTCAGAGGAGAGAGGAGAACAAAAAAGGCAGTCCCTCTATCACCTCGTATTTTATCGCTGCTGTCGCATGTGTTGGGATCGAAGGACGGGGTAGGATTTTCAAAGGTACCTTTGGAAAATGGAAGTTGGGTTGCCTGGCTTCCTTAGGCTCTCCCTAGAAAAGTCCCAGCCTCTACTGCCCAGGGGAAACAAACCTCCTTTTAAGCAAAGCACGACGGGTTCCTGGTGTCGAGGAGAGCCAGACCGGGTCTTCTGTCTGAGGCGCTGTGAGGCACATCTCTTCCTTACACCATGGATGGTTGCCTTGCTGGTCTGCTCTGCAGTGCTGCAGCCTTTCCTGGCCTCATCCCACTAGGAGGGGAGCAATAGCGGGTGTTACATTTTGTGGGGCATATCAGTGTAAAAACAGAGGGGGTTTGTACGTCAGGTATGAAAGGGTTTGTGGAACCGATGGCAGCAAAGGTGGTGGTTCCAGTGGAGCCGATCAGTTGGGTTTCACAGCCAACACTTCAGCTGTAGAAGGTGCTGCCGGGATCACTGGAAAGGTGCAGGTGGGGCTGGCGTCAGTAGGGGAGGTGGAAAGACTCGTCAGAGACCACAGGTTTTCACCTTTGGGGGTAGTGGATCCTGGGAACTTGTAGCCCCAGGGACTTGTCTGGAAAAGGTGTGAGTGGGCTGAAAGTCTGTTCAGCGGGAACTGCTTCGTGTCTCCGATCTGCAAATCAGAAGGGACTGAAACCCCACTCTTAGGGAGTATCCCCCTCAAGGAAAAGTATCTGAGGAAGAGGTGATAATTTCTACTCAGGAAGCTGTAAAGAGTTCTTTAACAGTGTTTCCATGCGGGCTTGGACAAGGGGAGGAGAAGAGCAGGGCAAAAAGTGTAAAAGCCCCTTAGGGGTGGGAAGCTGAGCAGAGAGAGGAGGTGCTTTTTATCTGCCAGAGCAACGCCCAGTGTGAATGGTTGCGCTGAAAGGGTCTTCTTCCGAAGAGCTGGGTTATTTAAAAGTGGGAGTTGGGCAGGGTGGGAGTCGGACAAAGAATGGGTCGTTTGAGGATAAAGGGAGAGGGAGGACACACTGCATTTCTGTTCACTGGTGGTGTATTGGGCAAACAGGTTATTCAGGCATCGCGGATATGCAAAGCTGATCAGCTGGCTCTCTCTGCTCGGTGGGTCCCTGCATCGGTGTGCTTGGAAAGGCTCTTCCTCGCAGCCCGCGAGATCGCCCATTTTAAGAACATTTTTGTGGAGGTGAAGGAGGGAGGATTAGTGGATGTTGAAAGCCCTCTTTTCACAGAGTAAATCTCGGTCTGAAAAGGGCGGGGGATTGCTGCAAATCTTCAAAACTCCTCGCTGCCAGTTCGAAACCGAACCACATTTGATGTCTAATCCCCCGAAGACACGGAGCGTTTGTCCAGGATGGGGCCCTTGAGCGTTTTTAGGAGTTGATAGGTTGTGTCTGTTTGCCATTACTGCCTGGTCCCTCCCTGCTCAGCTCCGGGCTGCTGCTTAACCCGGTGCTTTCTCCCACCAGAGAAAACAGCCCAGGGATCTCCCCGCCGGTGGGTGCTCTGAGCCGGGGGGTTGCTCAGCAAGGAGCTGCTTCTCCTCCCTCACGCTCTCATCCCGCCTCCCTCACGGACGTGTGTGGAGAGGGGACATGTGCCAGCGGCACCTCCGGCC
>NW_021940498.1:1556195-1681307 GCF_001715985.3 Manacus vitellinus | reverse complement strand
GTGTGTGGGGAGCAGGGAACGTGCTCCATGGGAGGTGTGGGGAGCACGGTGTGCTCTAGGAGCCGTGTTCCATGGGGTGTGTGGGGAGCAGGGAGCGTGCTCCATGGAGGGATCTGTGGGGAGCAGGGAATGTGCTCCATGGAGGGATCTGTGGGGAGTAGGGGATGTGCTGGGAGCTGTGCTCCATGGAGGGATGTGTGAGGAGCATGGAATGTGCTCCATGGAGGGATGGATGTGTGGGGAACAGGGAACGTGTTCCATGGGATGTGTGGGGAGCAGGGAACGTCCTCCATGGGATCTGTGGGGAGCATGGGACACTCTAGGAGCTGTGTTCCATGCGGTGTGTGGGGAGTAGGGAATGTGCTCCATGGAGGATGTGTGGGGAGCGGGGAATGTGCTCCATGGAGGGATGTGTGGAGAGCAGGGAATGTGCTCCATGGGATCTGTGAGGAGCAGGGGCTGTGCTCCGTGGAGGGATCAGTGGGGAGCAGGGAATGCTCCAGGAGGTGTGCCCCATGAGGTGTGTGGGGAGCATGGGATGTGCTGAGAGCTGTGCTCTGTGGAGGGAAGTGTGGGGTGCAGGGGATGTGTTCCATGGGACTCCCTTCCTTTTCCTCCACCCCCCCTGCGCCCCTGGAGCAAGGGATGTGCTCCATGGAGGGATGGGTGGAAAGCAGGGAGTGCTCCAGGAGCTGTGTCCCATGAGATGTGTGGGGAGCAGGGGATGCTCTGGGAGCTGTGCTCCATGGAGGGATCTGTGGGGGAGCAGGGGATGTGCTCCATGGGATGTGTGTGGCACAGGGGATGCCCTGGGAACTGTGCTTCACGGTGGGATGTGTGAGGTGCAGGGGAAGTGCTCCATTGGATGTGCTCCATAGGATGTGTGGGGAGCTCAGGATACCTGGGAGCTGTGCTCCATGGAGGGATGTGTGGGGCACAGGGAATGCTCTTGGAGCTGTGCTCCATGGGATGATTGAGGTGCAGAGGATGCCCTGGGAGCTGTGCTCCATGGAATGATGTGTGGGGCACAGGGAATGCTCTTGGAGCTGTGCTCCATGGGATGATTAGGGTGCTTTGGCATGCACAGGCAGCCCTGGAGGCTGTGCCCTGTGGAGGGGCACATGGAATGCTCTGCCCTGCATTGTGCAGGGGATGCCCTGGGGGCTGTGCTGTATGGAGGAATGTGTGGGATGCTCCTACTTGCAGGGGATGCCAGAGGGAATTTGCCGTGGGAAGGGGTGTGTGGGTTGTCCTGGGTTGCTGTGTGGTGCATGGGATGCCCCAAGAGCTGTGCTTCATGGAGGGATGTGTGGGGTGTTCGGGGGTGCACTGGGTGCCCATGTGGCTGTGCTGTGCTGGGGGCACTGGGCTGTGCTGGGGGCACTGGGTGTCCCCGTGGCTGTGGGGTGGCACTGGGGTGTGCTCTGGAGGCCAGGCTGGTGTGTGGGGTGCTCTGAGGTTTGTGGGATGCCCTCAGGGCCGTGCCGTGGAAAAGGACGGTGTTGGGTGGATTAGAGAGGTGACTCTGGGGTTCCAATCCCAGTGAGGGGCTGGGACATGGGATGGGAGGGGCTGCAGCACCAGGGCTGGGCTGTTGGGCTGGGAGTGAGAAGTGTCCTAGGAGAAAGAAGGTGGAGTAAATGGGGTGGGAGCTGCAGGTGTGAACTCTGCAGTGGAGCTGGAGCAAGGGACTGGGGCACAGAGGTCTGTGGAAGGGATGTAGGGATTGGAATAAAAGGTGGAACAGGCAGTGATGGGGTGGGAGATAGTGTGTGGGACATCAGATCATCTGGGATGTGTTGTGAGGAAGGGATGGGGGGCTTTGCAGGAAATACTGAAATATGGGTGTCTGCAGGAAAAGAGGAAGAGGTGGATGAAGCAATGTGGAGTATGAGGTCTGCTGGGGAGAACTGGGTTGATACATGAGGGGATGGATGTGGTGATGAAAGGATGTGAGGAGCTGGGACTTGAGTCACTGGGAGAAAGGGATATGGGAGTGGGATTGTGGTATGGGGAGGCATTGGGAGCCAGAATATGGGGTGGGCAGGAAGTGCTTTCAGCATGGGGGAGGTGGTGCAAGTGGTCATGAGGGAAACTGTAGGGCTCCAGAGCTGGGAAAGCAGTGTAGGTAGTTCAGGAGAGCAGGAATCCAGGGAAGCTGAACATGTAGTGTTGGACTGATATGTGGGATAGCTGTGCAAGAGGAGTTTGTGGGATACCAGGAGTGTGGGAGGGGATCTTGTATATAGGGATTGTGGGGAGGAGCAGTATCTGACAAGGCAGGGGCAGTGTGTTTATTTGGAAGTATTCCTGCTAGGTAGAGGAGAGGCATTTTGTGTGTGTGTGTGAGAGAGAGAGGCAGTCTGTGCCATGGCTGGCTGCAGAGGGGGATGAGAAAGGCTAAATCTGTAGAAACACTGCAAGTTCATGAGGCCAAGGGTTGGATGATGAGGAGAAATGAACACTGAAGACTCCAAATGCTCAGGGAAATGATGGGACAGGCAGATGCAGGAAGGAAACAAGGCTCCACCTCTACGATGAGCGAGAGCACCCTGGTCTTCTGTGTAGTCCAGCTTTCTGCTCCTGAGGTCTCAGTGTAGGTGGTGGAATGATGGGACTGGAAAGGCCTCTGCTGATGGAGTGTTTGGGATGTGGAAGGTGGATGTTGCTTGTGGAGGGGAGACGAAGCGCGAGGACACAGATGGGAGGAATCCGATGTGACAGTCAACTGTGGGTTGCTATTTGGATATAAAAAAATTAGGGTGGGATGATGACATGATTAGTGGCTTAATAGTAAACTACATGAGAAATCAGGAAATTGTCATGCAGCAAAGAAAGAAAGTAAGTACAAAAGAAGTGTTAGTAGGGAGGTGCTTGTGGAAGGGTTCAAAGCCACCAATGTGAAAGGGAAGATGCTTTTACTCTCCAGATGCCAAACCTAACTTGGACTCTGAAACTGGTCTGGAAATGACCATGAACCTCAGTTTTGGGGGAGAGGAACATCAAGTCTTGTAGCTCTAACCTGGTAAAGTAACACCACCTTGGTCTGGGCAGAGAAGAAAGGGTTGTGCCAGGTCGAGTTTGTCTCACAAAGCCTCCCTGTTAGTGACTGGTTGCTCTACTGTCAAAACACAGTTTGAGGAAGTGGGGGAGACAGTTATTCCAGTTTTTAGGGGTTCCAGTAACATTTTTTTCCTTGAAAGTGTTTTGTCCTCGATTTCTCTGTGAAAAGCCCACACAGACATCATAGGATGCTCTAAGCATCCTTAAGTGCATCAAGCTTTAAAAGCATGAGGAGAAAAACTGATGTAGATTTTTTTTCTTCTGTTTTGTTGGGTTATTTGGTCAGTGATTGCTCAAAACATTTCAAAAACAAATGTTGGAAAGCTAGGCAAGGCATTACATCGAATAAAAGGGTATGGAATGAAAGAATTAACATACCTAAACAGCTTTATTCCCACTTCTTTTTGTTTACCCCTCCGCTGCTTCATATGAGCTCTTGTCGTGCCCGGTTTCTGCCTGCAGTGGGGTGTTACAGGTGTTGGACTGGTGAAGTTAAACAGGGGCACACACAGTCGTGGTGTGTTCATCCTGTGGCAGTGGAGCTGTGCATCCCATAGCAGAGGCATCTGCTTTCTCCCCTGAATTACAAGGGTTGCTTTGGTGAGGTTTTATAGCCATTTTGGACAAGCTGGCATGATGGCTCTGTTGTGCGGTGTGGATTTTTTTTTTCTTTTAACAGTGATCTCCAAAGAGATTATTTTTAATGAATGTGTCCTTTTTTTTCTTACTCAGAGCATAAAAATGGCTCAAGGGCTCATATTCTTTCCCTTTCTCCCTTGCTGGCCTCTCCTCAAACAACAAAAGAAAGGCATCTTTCTTTTTTTAACTTGAAGTTAGCAACGATGTCAGTTTTGGGATTTGGCAATTTTCTCAGTGGGGCGAGTACGGTTTTGTTTTGTTGGGTTTTGGTTTTTTTTTTTTAAATCTGGGTTTTTTTGGGTCGGGTTTTTATTGTGGAGAGGGGTCTGGGGATCTTGGGTCTCACTGCACTTGTGTGAACTCTTAACACCTTAATTGAAGGGGTGGAGATGCTGAATCACTAACAAAGACCTCCTTTATCCAAAATGTTAATCAATCATTGACGTTAAATAAGTGTGAACAAAACCAAGCAAAAAAACCCCCCACCCTAAACAAGTTTTTGTGTAAGTTCCACTCCCATTCAGCTGCTCATCTTTGGTCAGGTTAACATTCTTTTGGGGAACGTGTACTTGATTTTTGCAATGTTTGGTAAAAGTGCTGTTGCTGACTTCCCAGTGTGGTTTTCCCAATACAGATTATGAGCTCAGAGATGTAGTAAAGATGTTTTGGGAGAAATCGTGATCTGCTCTGGTGTGAGGGAGTAGCTGGGCTATGACAGTACCTTTGTGACCATCTTTTTGTAGTTGTTTGTTTTGGGAAGGTGTTTTGCTTTCCTCTCTTGTGATAAGTTAATTTGTTTATTGGTCAACACAGTCTTCTAAGCTAGGCAGGAACTGAATTTTAATGTGAAAGAAAATAAATAGTTGCTGTTCATACAACCAGAAACTTTGTAGATCTCTTCTGTATATTGTGAGTACAAAGAGTGTGGACTCTTTCTTCCCTGTGTTTCCCCCTTCCAACCCCCCCATCTTGCATTTCATCTTTACAGTTCATGACTTGGATTGTTTTCAGTTAGGGTCAGTCCACAGCCAGAGAAACTACATTTGTCACAAAATATCCAAATATAGAAACTAAGGCAACTATGAGCCACAAGGCCAAAATGTTCATATACAGCAGCTTTTCTAAGCAGTTTATACATTTGAGGTGGATAAGAATGGAGTGCCTTTGATCCATATTTGATAGCCATTCAGGCTTGTTGCTCTGTAACATGTTGTCTTCCCATACCTATTTCTACATGTTTCTTTCTAGATGTTTTTTTCCTCTGAGTTCCTGACGTGCTCTGTTGACTCTCTGGCCTTACAAACTGTGCCTTTGGCTTAGGAATTTTGTTGATCTTTTATAAATTCAATAGGAAAAGAAATCAAAACCTGACCAACAACAGCTTTATCCTGTGGAGCAATTTACACCCAAGTGAGTATTCAAACTAATTTCTGTCTTAAGTGTGAGCTGTGCTGTCTCACAGGGCTTCATCTCTGGTTTCTAGAAGTTTACCAGAATTTTTTCAGAGCAATGCAGGCAGCCTTCATAAAATCCTTCTAACTAGCTTGCGTGGCCTTGGACTTCACAGAAATCCCTGTGCCTCGCTAAGTTCTGTGCTCTGTTTACATAGATATGAAGGCCTTTAACCCAGCAAGTTTTGCTGTGGGCTTGGATTTCCTGCTTACAAGCTCTGCTGGAGTCCCTGTAGTCTTCCTGCTGGCAAAGTCAAGGTGTTAACTCAGGTTTTCAGGGCAATTTGTGAATGGAAGGAGATTTCATTGCTGAGTTTTTGTCCAAGCACTGCTCTGCCTATTGGATTTAAAATAGCTTTCCCTCACACGCCCTTACTGATAGGGGTTTTTTTTGTTGTGTTTTAAAAGTTTAATCATTTTGGAGCTCGATCTCCTTTGTGGTAGGGACTACACAAGTCCAGAAGAACAGGAACCTTGTTTATGATTAGGAATTCCTGATAATGCCAAAGAACTTGAACAAAAAAAAAAAAAAATCTATCTGTTGGGACATTTGTGAAGGGTTGCCTTTAAGACCCCTCCGGCTCACAATCGCTACTTAGCAAAAGTAGGTGACATTTTAATGTGCTGAATCCAAGTGAACTGTTGCAGTGTTGACTTTTAATTTATATCTTTGAAGAAGCAGGGCTGTGCTTTGTGGCTGCACCCTTACCTGTAGGGGCCTAGCACTTCTTTCAGTGCTAGAGCTGGCTTGTGAGGAGTCCCTGGTGCTTGCCCATTTTGACTCTGTGCCACCCTGCTGGTGCTGCTGCTGGAGCAGCTGGATGCTGAAAGGATCCAGGAGTCGATCTGGATTATAAGTAACCTGGCAAAAAAAAAAAAAAAAGATTATACTTAGCCTGCATCAGTTTGCCAAACTGGTTCACTGTTTGGCCACACAAGCAGTTGTATGGGCACATCAGACAGTGTGGTGCAGGGGTGGAAGTAAATATTGGTAGCAGCAGTTCTTTAAGCTGGCATTGCTGCCAAAAGGAGTGCTCATCTAGCTATACCCCAAGAGCCTGCTAAACTTGCTAAGTGTTTTTTTTACACCTGTTTGTTACAGCTTCCCTTGCCTGAGAACAGTTCCCTTCAGCTTACCTTGTTCTTTTTGCCAAAAATCATCTCTGAACATATAGGCAAGGTATCAGAAGAGAAACCCTCTTTAAGGAGCTTTAAGCAGGGCAAAAAGAAGAGTATGGTGGTTTAGCTATGGAAAAGTTTCTGCTGCGTCAAGACTGCCTGATGATACAGAACATGCACTGTAAATTGACTATAGACTATTTAGTGTGGTTGCAATTAAGCAGTGAAACTCATGCTGTGAGAATCATCAGGAGCAAGAATTCAACAAGAGTTAAAAAGCATCAGATGTCTGTAGGAATATGAAGAATATTCAATTATCGTAATCAGTGACAGTAGAAATTTTGGAAGAGGTATTAAGCCTGTGGTCTAAACCTTGTTTTTTATTCTGCTCTGACAGATGTGCTTCTATATTGGGAAAGAGAGGGAGGGAATAGCTTGTTGTGCCTGGGTTTGCTGCAGGGTTCTCACACACTTCTCTGGAAACTTGATTGAGACCAGTGTCTGAGATGCACCTTTCAGCTGCACAGGCTTCTGGTTGGATCGTGGTGAGCCATCCTGAAACCTGATCTGAGCTACCAGAGTGTGGCTATGGAGAGGTGAACTGCTGCTACCCAACTTTTCACATTTGCTTTGCTCCTCCTCCTGGGGTTGTTCTTACCTGCTCTTCGGCGGGGTCGGATCTGAGCGCTCTGGTTTTGATCTGCTTTGGCAACGCTCATTGAATTTATTTAAAGACTGTTATGAAATTTTTACTGTATCTGAAGAATGAATGTTATCTGTTTAGAACAGATAGACTTGCTCCAAGATTCCTTTGTTTTCGGACAGACTTAAAAGGAGAGGTGAGATTTTCCTTGTTTGGCCTCTGAGAAGGAGCTTGTGGAAAAGGGAAGGGAGATGAAGAGTGGACGTGTTTTTTAAAGCCTAGGTAGAATCAATGAAATCCTTTTGAAGGAAGGAATCTGGAAAGTATGCTTTATCAGTGACATGATTTCTCTCAGCAAAGCAGGGCTGAGAGGTGGTAGAGCAGTGTTCTCCGGGAGCTCACTGAAAATTGGGTGCTGTAGTCTTGAAAACAGTGCTGGTTTTAGGTGCTCCTTAGTGGTACAGTCTATGACAAAAAGAGTGCATGATATACACAATAATTTAGCTGCATATGGAATTGAGGGAGAGCTTAGTGTTTTCTGTTTTGAGTTCAGAGCAGTTGTTCAGGCACAGGTAACCACACAGCTGCCTGTCCAGCTCCTAGCATTTGCAGTTACTCTGAGCTGGTTGTCATTTTCTCATGCTCTCATGGCTGTTTGGCCTCTTAAGAAGGCAGAACCACTGTGGTTTTGCTCCTTGGCTTTCTGGCGGGGCTGTCTGCATAGCAGCAGGGCAAGGGAGCTTTAAATCACTGACCCATCTTGTCACCTGATGGTCCCCGTGTGCCTGTTGTTGTCCTCTGTGCCTTCTGAACAAAGGGTCCAGATATCTGTTTTACCTTATCAGGGGGCAGCTGGGGCCCATGGGCTCTTTTATAACCAGGTTAGGTTGGATTTGGTGACGAACTTAAGGACAGAGCCTGTGATTTATCTACTTGACCATGTTACATATGCTCTACAAATTGCTTTAGGTCTGTGAGTCTGCTTGTGTATGCCGTGTCAGGCTATCTTTGCTACCTTTGCAGTGTGTACAGAGTTGTGAAGACCTGAACAAAAACTCTGGTTTAGTGGTTCATTGATAAAAACACTGGGTAGGAGCAGCACCAGACCATTTTTCAGGTGGCTCAGAGCTCTGCTTTCTACATTTTCTGAACGGACTTCTTCAGGTGTCTTGATATCGCTGTTCCACTGCCTGTGAAATGGCAGTGTTTTATCTGTGTACCAATCTGGATTTGTTTGAGGGTTGATTAGAAATGTATTTGCAGTATAATATAAAACCAAGCCGTAGCCTGTTGAGGTGAGCGGCCGCAGCTTCAACAGTGGGAGCTGTTACAGTGGAGAGTTCAGGCAGTCCTGTGTATGGAGAAACTCCTCTCGGAACTTCTCCTAGTGGAATGGAAGTTTTCCACCACATTTGATATGTACGTGTGAGAAAGGAGTAAAGAACTTCAGGCCAAAATGACTTGACAGCTTGTTAGCAAGAAAACACTTTCTTCTGTCTCTTAAAAAAATATACATATGTATATATATATATATATAAATTTTAACCTTCTTGTGGTTGGGGATAGAAGGTTGAAACTGTCAGGCAGATAGCCACCATCCAGCAGAAATGCTCCTGAATGCTCTGGTGGAAGCTGGCTTTGATTTGACAGTTATGAGTCTTTGAAAGTAGCGCTCTGTTTATACAGCACAGTAAATACTTTGAAGTGCGTTAGGCTCTGCTGTACATGCGTGGCTAACTAGAAGAATATTAAATGCCTACATCTCGTGTCGAAGTGAGGGAGGATCCCGCAGCAATTGGAATTGCATGCTCCTCGTGCTTTTATAAGATCGTGTCAAAGCAGTAGATTTGATAATAGACCTGATTATACAATTGCTTAATTTCTTGTCAAAATAACATTTTTTTTTTTTTTTACGTGCGGTGTTCTGAGATCTTTGAGGTGACCTCATGTTATTTATCAAATGTCAGTTTTTCATCCCGGCAGCTTTGATACAATCATGTAGCATCGTGGAGTACTGTGTACATGCAGTCTTTGCTTGCTGGAGTTCTTTGAAGTGCCTCACTCCTTAGAAGAGTCGTTGCTGTGTGGAAGATCCTACATTTAACGACAAGGAAACCAGTATGGAAGCGCTGCACTGTGGGGCTAAAGGTCGTGCTACATCTCACACGCCTAATGTGGGCCTAAAAGCAAAGAAGTGAGAGGTTCCCTGCACCCCCTGACACTCATCTTACCCAGCAGTAAGCTGCAGGGGGTATAGTAACCCTCCAACTCTGTCCCTGTGGGAATGGCAGGTTTGTGGTGCTGAGCTCCCCGGGTGCTAAAGAACCGCAGGAGGAGAAGAGCAGAAGGATGGCTGGTGGTGACAGTCCTGAAGGAAAACTGGTCGGACAGGCAGTGCTGGAAGGTAGTGATACTCAGGGGAGCCTTGAAAAACTGCTCGTTTGGGATGAGAGAGACCAAATGCCTGTAGAGGTGAAGGTTAAAAGGGAGGAAGGTGTGTGGGTCGCCCCCAGTCATTGGGATGGGCGCTGTGTCCCCTTGCAGCATACCAGGGAATTACTGCTCGCTACATGTAGCACTGGGTTTTCCTCAGAGGAGCTCTGTCCTGTGCTGACCCATCCCAGCCTCACTTAGCTCATGAAAACTGACAAGATTGCAGCCCAGGGAGTTATGCCTGAGGATTGCTTCTTATCTTTCATTCTGGAAGCCCGTTGAAGGGATGCTGAAAGGAAAGGGAAAAGCCCTTTTTTTCCCCCCAGGCTGAACTGATAGGTGACTTGTTTCTCCCAAGCCTTCTGCTTAAGTGGTGTGACATTACTACTTGTTGAAGAACAAACTGGTGTCTCCTCGGTCCTGTCTTCCCATCCATTATTTCAGCATATTTTCCCCCCACTCCCTTCCCACAGATTAGTTTCTAGATAATGGCCTGCTGGCAAGCTTGATACAGGTGTCTTTTACCCATGGTTGTTCATGCAGATGTCCCTATTTAAATTTTTGAAAAAACAAACCCAGAGAAGTAAGGGGGAGAAGACTGCCTCTGCCTCTGAACATGTTGCCTAACTCCTGAAAAGTAGAAGAAATTTTGACAGAAGCCAAAGCAGTGAAAACAACCTGTGGAAAACTCTTATCATTGTCCACTGGACTCCTGCATGCAATGCTGACTGATGCTGGGGCTGTTAACTGCTAATACGATGTGGGAAGCCTGTCATATATTAGGGAAATACTGTTAAAACATTTCTTGAAAAAATCCCTTATTGCTCGAGCTGCTGATCCTTACCGGTGTCAACAACAGTAGGAACGGCAGGGCAGAGGGGCTGCTGCTCAGGCAAGTGACACCCCACTTAAGGTGCTTAAAACTCCAGCTGTAAAGTACATAGGCTGCTCCCAGCCTTGCTAACAGAGGTGGAGCTGAGCTGGTGCTGGCAGCTGTGCAGGGCTGCTGGGCTGAGGTCAGTGTGACGCTGTGACGCGCTGTGGGGTGCGCGACGGCGTCCCCAGAGCCCTGGCAGCAGCCTGGCTGACCTGCAAATGCCACTGCTGCTGGAGAGGCTGGCATGGCATGGACACCAAGGGGAAGTGCTCATAACGTTCCTGTACCCAAGCAGATAGTTGTAGCTTAGGCTTTGAGGTGTTGGGGTTTTTTTATTTTTTTTTTTAGGGGTTTTTCTTCTTGGCGTTTTCCCCCAGACTGATTTCTGGAACTGTGTCAGAATCTGCCAAGAGCTTGTTTGAGTCCCAGGTGGACCAAGTAGTTGGAGTGTTGTCTACATAATAGCAGCTGGGAAATTAAAAGGCTCTTCGTGTCTGTCTCTGTACACCTTGGATCTGCTCACCAGCATCCATAAGTGTCTGTCTCCTCCATTACTTTGGGGAAGGAGTCGTACAGAGTCAGAAGCTGTCTAGGACAGTCATTCGTCCCCACTGGATTAATAATGCACTGAAGTGTTGTTTGATGCACTGAAAAAAGGTTTAATGGGCAAGTAGTTGTCTGTTTGACAAAAAGTGTTAGTGCTACTCACAGCTCTCAAAAGTGGTGCTTATGAGAGTGGGGGGTAATGTGTTTGTTGCAAAAGACTATTTCAGAATGATTTTTTTTAAAGTACCTAAAAATACTAATTACTTATATAGTAATACTAATTACTTAGGCTTTGTGGCTACTGTTGGTTATCCATGTGCTTGCCAGCAGAAGGAAGGAAGTGAATAGTTCCTAGAGATACCATTTTCTGAGAGAAGGGGATGGTTGCACGAGAAATGTCATAAAACGCTTAGTGCCCCGAGCCTTTGGGTTTGTATTGTGCTTTGTCAGTGATTGTTTTGACTTTACATTTTAAGGATGGAGACTAAAAGGTTGAATTTTCTGTGGCCATTGCTGTTCTGGATGGACTTTAGGACAGATTGATTCTTTGGGAGATGTCCGTGTGTGTGGTGATAAGAGTTGGGGGGGAATTATGAGAGGAAGAGTATCTGTACTGTCTGACTTGAGATATGGGCAGGCACAGGTAGGCTCAGCAGAGCTACTTTGTATGACCACACATTCTTCGTTTGCACAGGGGTGATTAAATATGTTCCTACAGTTTCTGTGAGGCTTTTTCCTGTGGTCCTGAATTCTTACATTAAGTTGAGCAAGTCAGAGGAGCTCCTCTCCCATGTAATGGCATAGAATCTTGCTCTTTCCATGTCAATGTGCTCATAGGTCTTCAAGGTGCTAATTTTAAGTGAGCTTGTCTTTGCTCAAACCCTTTCTCTGTGCTTCGGGGCTGGAGGTAACTGAAGGCAATAACCAACTCATTTGGAGTTCAACAGAGAGGTGTGTACTCACTGTGTGTACAGGAGAAGGTGTTTTCGCTGTGGAGGTTGTGTAGTCCCCACAGTCATGTAGCAAAATAACTTCAGGTGACAAGTTCTTGATTATTCTGTTGCTTGAGAGTCATTTCCAGTGCAAGACTGTGAGCAGAGAGGTAATACTGTGCAGACTTTGGGTTAGCAGTGATTTCTCTGACGGGGATAAGTGGAATATTTTGTGAAACTGAAGACTTTGTGTATGCCATAACTTTTTATTGGCAAGACATAAACATAGGAAAGTCCACACTGCTTCAGAACAAGTTAGGGCCATCTGGAAACTGATGACTGGCTGTGAGTTGCTGTCTACTCAGCTTAGGTGGACAAGTTATCTCTTGATGTTGAGAAAATATTTTATAAGTAAGGGGGATTTGTGACTTACTAGGGAATGATAGAACATGGTATTTTTCACAAATCATCAGCTGTTTTGGGTGGAATATGGTCCACGTGCCATATGAGGTGACCCTCGTGCGAGTGGCCCCTGCCTTTCTGGTAGAAGGTGCACGTGGAGCGTGTCAGCTGAAAGTCTGATGTGTGATAATTTGTGTAGTTTGGTTGAGGGCTGAGGTCTGCAAACCCTGCAGTGGAAAGAGCCAGGACAGTGTAGGTAGTCAGGGCGTCTACTGATGGCAGAGCAGAGTTGTGTGGTGTTCAGGTGGCATGTGAATTTATGTGCACATGTGACACTATGTCTTTAGCCCCAGCAGTTCTTTAGGTACCCCATGTATTTTCTGCCCTTGTTTAGGAAAAAGGGCAGAGGAACCTGCCATCCAGGAGATGGATGCAAGTCTATTTTAACAAGCACAGGTCTGTCCATGCCTGTGACATCAGTCACTGCTGCCTCCTTTGTGACAGTGAGCATGTGGCCACCTGGCTGGACGAAACATGAAAGTTGTCTCCTGAAAATGATTCCTGTCTTATCTGGAGCCAGCTTTCAGCTGGATCACAAGTGCTAGCAATGGAAGGGATAGAGTTGGGTTGGCTTGGGCTGGTGGAAGTTGCTTTCCTGGGTCCAGCACGGCAGTTGGTGTACAGGAGGTTAAGGCTGCGTTTTTGACAGACCTGTTTGAATGCTGGTGGCTCCAATCCTAGTTGTGTTACAAGCACGTGCTTTATGCATTCCTGGGAAAGGATGAGGAGGGCAGCGTTTGCTAAGAGGTAGAGGCAGATTTAAAGGTGTATTTAATAGCCCATGGTAGGGAGCCATATCTAGAAATTGGGGCGGGTTCAAGGGATTGAAGAGTGTCCTGTGTCCCTCCATCCTCCAATGCCATGGGGAGATGTGTGGGGTGTAGAATACTCATGTCAATTTATCTGTTTGCTTTTACATGATCTTAAGGAAGTCTGACAGCTCAATAAAAGCGTTAAATAACCCTTCCTGAGTCCTCTTGTTTCCCACTTGCTCTCCTTATCAATGAGGTGTGTAATCAAGTACTTCATTAAACAGCAGCTTATTAAAAAGTAATGTGCAGTTCAACTGCAAGTGTGTAAAATAAGCAAATGCTTAACAAAACTGGTAAGTGCAGCACGTGATGAAAACCAGTGGTAGCTCTTGGGTGTAGGGGATTCACCTTTTGCCAGTGCAGCTGTTCTCCCTGTTATGTGGTTGAATGAGGGTCGGAGAAATAGGATGTGCCTTTCCCAGTAAAATTGTGCTGAAGGAGCGTGTTGGCTGATTCATTGCCTTACCCCACCTCTCAGGTCACACGGGGAATCCACTGGTGGATGCTCATGCAGAGGTTTGCTTCCTGGTGGCTGTCAGGATGAGGGGTGGCTCAAATACCTCCTACTGCTGCTGGTTTTGGTCCCTCCTAAAGCTGCTGCTCTTCCCAGAGCAGTCTCCTACTCCGCTCTCTCTCCTTCCTTACCCACTCCACTGTCACAGATACAATTCAGGGTGCAGGCTCAGCTTCCATTCAAAGTTATCTTTTGTTTTCTGTAGCAGCAGGTCTCTAGCCTTTTTTCTTCTTCCATGCTGATTTTTGGCTCTCACCAGCCTCAGTCCAGCACAGACTGACAGTCTCAGAAAGGCCACGGGGAAAATAGCAGCGTGCTCTTTCTTGTACACAGAGAAAGGTTTCTTGCCTTTAATGCTTCATGTCACAGTAAGGCCACAAGTCTGATACTTTTATCTGCTTGGTATGCCTTTATTTCATCTCTCCACATTCTCCTTCTCAAAGAGGGGGAGAAAAGACTGAAGTGAATCAGTGATGTCTGCAGCTGTTCCTGCTGGAGCAGCCATAATGCTGTACACCTCCAGGTACTTGACCACTTATCACTACCAAGCTTCTGCAGTTTAAAGGCCTAAAGTAGAAATGAGCTAGTTTAAGTGGTTTTTTTTCACCTTCGGTTTGCAGTGCAGTAGTATGGTACCTGGTTTGTAGAAGTACAGGGGTGGTTCACGAATACTTAACCGAAAGGTAAACTGAGATGTGCATTCGCATCTTGTTGGTTACTCTGTGGTAGCTGCTTGTGTACGTCCTCTCAGCCTTGTGCTCTCAAAATCACTGTGGAGAGCAAGCTGTCTCGTGCTGGCTGGGGACTAAGACCATGCAGGTGAGCAGCAGAGATGGGACACTGGGGGATGGAATTACATTGCCCGACTGGGTAACCTAAAAGATGGATGGTGCCCCTCTAGCGGGCCTGAGCTGTGGTCTGTAATGCGGTTTTTTGCCAAGTTGGGATTGAGTGTTTCAAGCAGTAGAGCTCTGGCCATTGTTTGTGGTAGATTCTGCCCATCCTGCTGTGTGCTGGTGTTCACATGTTTTCCTCTTCAAGGGAAAAAGTGATTTCTGTCGCCGCTTTGGTAGAGGTGTGTCAGTATTGGCACTGGCATGGCTTACCTGTATTGTTTCATTGGGTGGGGTGGGGGAAAGGGGAGAGGAGATATTACTGGGTAATTGGATTCAGGGATGATTGTGCTGCTGTGGTAGGTTTTACTGGATGAAGCAGCTTGTTGCGATAGGTGTTTGTTTCAGCTTCTGTCTGCAGGTGTGACTTGGCCAGATAAGGATGGTCTATCACGCTGATGATTTCATTGTTTGATTTGGCTGGACTGGGTGGAGAATGTAGCTGCATTGTTTGGGCCTAGCTTTGTAGTTTGGTTTTGTGAAGTGGATTACATGGCAGTGCATTGCTACATTACTAAGGTGAAGCTGCAGTAGATAATAGTTGGAGAATGTTGGAGGGAAGAGAATATGCACAGGGTTTCACAATGTGTAACTAATTGAGCCTCCAGCTCCTGCGTTTCTGTTGGGAGATCTGGTCAGCAGAATGCATTGGGATTACACAGAAAACCTCGGGTAGTGATTTCAGTTTGCAGTCATACTTTACTGCAGGGCTGTCTGTGTTGTGTAAATAGCTGAGAGTGCTCTGAGAGACCGTGCTGGCCCTGACAGTGTGTGTGTTGTCTGGATTCATATTGTTCTTGCAGCCTCTACAGTTTTCACAGTGGGTGAGGGAGAAGCTGGCTCCTTTTTTACTGACTTCAGTTTTACCATTAAACTGTTCCTCAAAGTCTGTGTTCCCTTATATTACCAAACTTTCAGGCACTTAAACTTGCTTTAACATGTGAGTGAGCATTAATTGATGCAGAGCTGTCTGTATTACTGAAAATGTGGCTGATGGGTTCTTGGGCCATGGACTCTTTTGACCTTATAGGAAATAACCATAGTACAGGGTGGGGTTGGCCCCTCTATCTTGAGCAGACTTGCAGTATACCTTACTTGGGAAGGGTTGCCACTGGATTCCCTTCTCCCTGTAGTGTGTACAGTGACGTAAAGAAGGAGCTGTCAGAACAGTAGGTAGTGCCTCCTCCTCCTAAAACCTGCCTGGTTTTCCCCTAGATGTGACTGCCTGGCTCTACCTGGTGCTTGATGTTTTTATTTAAACATGTCGGGCTGTGGAGGAGGTTGTATATGTGAAGCACAGGGGTTTGGCAGGAGTTGCTGAGCACATAGTGAGGGGAAGGTGAGCCTTTGAAGAGAGATGGGTGCAGAGAAGGGAAGGTGACATGTCCAGGCTTTGTGTCAGCTTCTCTAAGCACAGATGAGCTCATGGGAATTGAGCTGGCTGAAATGTGGGAGTGCTAAAGCAGGTTTGACCTATTTCTCCTCCATGGGCAGCTCTTCAGATTCTTCCAGTCTGATGGTGGCTTTTTGGGTGCTGACAAATCTTGCCAGTCTGAGCAGAGGCTTCCCCTTGTCGGTGGTTCAGAGCAAGCTTTGATTCCTCTGCTTCTGTGTCTGGGTGCATGAAAGGGGTACACAGCTTGGCTTTGGCTGTGTTCTTGTTGGTGAAACTTTTCCTCTCTCTTGTTTTCCAGGTGATCGTTTCTTGTGAGACAAGTGGTTTGCAACTCATGGCCTCCACGATGAGTACTGCCGTGTCGTGACACCGGGGTCTTGGTAAGCTACTTGTTGGAAAGGAGAGCACCTGTCCCATCTCTACCAGTGCAGATCCATCTCTTTTTTTGTCTCTGCAACTGAGATTTGAAGTCATTTTAAGCCATCCAAATTGCAGGCTGCAGCCGAGAGGGGTGAGGCTACATTTTCACCTGTTCTCACCTCCTCCTTTGAGCTTGCAATGGCACTGATGTGGTTGCATGATCAACCAGATCAGGGGGCCAATCCAGCTGAATAGGGATTTCTGTTGTTTCCCTTGGGTTAGTTCCCATTCACATCTTTCCCTGATGTGGTCAGGAGAGAGGTGGTGAGAACGAGTAGCCAACTGAACCATCCCCTTTCCCTGCAGACATTGCCTGGCATACCTTAAAGCAATGCCCAAAATACAGCCTTGTAGCTTGCCAAAACATCTTGAAAAGTGGTTTGACCATTCACTGTCAGTGACCTTAATTTTAGAGCAATGGTAAAGGCTTTGCTATGGCAGGCAGACTCCAGCTGCAAAAATACATTTCTCTAGAGCTTTTCCATTATTGAACCCTGGATTCCCAGACATACATATGTTAGAAGTGCATTGAGAAAAATCATGAGGCATTCCACTTCACATTATAAAAGATGGTACGTTCCCAGTGTGCAGAAATAAGAACCTGGGGAAGTTGAGTTGCTGTTGTTCCACCAATGAATATATTGATGTGTCCTTTATAGCTCTCTCTGGTAAGAAGAAATTTAAACTGAGATTGGAAAATACAGTTCCCTTGCAGAGAGCATCAGTTCTAATAGATGGAAGATGTGTGTATATAGAATAAAAAAGTAGGGTTAAAAAAATGGAAGGTTCCCCCCCCACCCCCGGGTGAAGTACTTGAAAGTTTGTTGATGTCAGAAGTATCATGTAGCCAGCGTGATCCTGATTCTTCAATTCGTGTTTTCTCATTGCACTGTGCAAGACTGGGAGTCTGAGGCAATTCTCCTCTTGTAATAAAAGGTAACATAATGCATAAATATCCAAATGGAAAAGCAGAGGATGAAACAACTGGAATACTTAAGTTCATCATGCAGGCATCTATGTCCTCCTGTAAACATCAAGCTCTGCTCCCTTTAATGCTGTTATGCCTTTTTTCTTTTTTTTTTTCTCTTTTTGTTTTTATCCTGGAATTCACTGTATTTTCAGTCACACCTTCACCTCAAGTGAGGACCCTGCAGTATCACCGAGTTCCACTGACTTTTACAGACGTATCAATCTCTTGAAAAGCGGGGTTGGATGCTGTTGATGTTTCACTTTTGTTGTCAAAACAGACGTAGGAGCCAAATTTGCATGCAAAGATGATACAATTTAGATATGTGTGAAGAGGTTCTCTCTCATCTTTAGTGTGTCTGTATAGCACCAGCTCCAATTGTAGCATGATAGTAATAACAATAGTGATAGGATAAAGCCAACATTGCTCTCAAAATCAGTGGGATAACCAGCTAATAGTCCTGGAGAAGGATGTGGGTCCTTTGGATTGTGTGGCTCAGACTGGAGTTCATCTGATTATGCCTAGTAGGAGGTGTTTAAAATGAGATATTTATTGCAGAAACATTCCCTGTATTAATAGGTTTGTGCAGCACAGTGGAGGTGAGAATGGGGAGCAGGGTGACTTCTCTGCCTCATGAGGGAGGCATGTGGTGGAGAGGAGAATTTTTGGAGATGATGCAGAGCTTTGTGGAACTGCTGCAGTTTGGATCACTATCATGTTAAAGTACAGCAGTGCAAAGTCACTAAAATGTGTAATGGCACAGCCTCAGAACTCTATAAATTTGGGGAACTGGAAAACCATGGTGCTCATTACTATGAGTTGCTGATAAATCTCCTTGGCCAGAGGTGGTCAGGTGTTTCTTAATCTTCTGGTGTCATCACATAAACAAGGCAATTTTTGTTTCTGAAATGCAGTTTTGAACAGTAATTTCTTCATAAAATTCAAGACATTCCCGTTCTGGTAAGATTTATTTTGTTTCATTTGATATACGCAGGAAGAAACTACTTCTTTGGTGCTGAGAAGGAGTATCAGGAATATTTACATTTGAATAATATTTAACTAGCAATGCTTAATACATTAACAATAAATCTTGGTTAGATTCTAAATTAAGTGGATTTGCATCTGAGTAGGTGAGATGAACAGGAGAGATTTTGTTGAAACATAAACAAGACAGAAATTTGTTCCAAAATAATTTAGCCCAAAGCATGTCAACAGTGATGTTCAATAGTTTCCTCCTCCAGAAACAGTTTTAGGTGCCTTGTTGCCCGTGTCATGCATATTGTCTCTAAAAAAGAAGCTGAAAAAGTGTCTTTTTTTGGGGGAGGGTGGTGTTTTTTGGTGGTTTTTTTTTTTTTTAAAGCCTCAATGGTCTGTAGAGTGTTGCTGAGCAAATTTAGATGGGTACTTCTCTAGTGCTTTTTGGCCTTTCTAAGTAGACATGATGAGTGACTAACCCCTGGTGTTTTCAGACTAATCACACATAGCTGGTAGCTTACAGGTGGCCAGGAAGGTGTTTTATTTTATTTTTCTCCCTTTGTGTAACCCTTAGCACACATCATTGAGCATATGTCTTGGTATATTGGACCAAGGAGACAAAAGATTTAAGCAGAGTTTATGTTCTTAAGAAATATCATGTTACAGCCATTCAAAGGGGAATTCTGGATAGCTAACTCATATTGGGGATTTGCAGTTTTGACTTTCTGCTGACGTGCTATGAAGTGTCTTTAAGCTGAGCACAGATGTGGAATCAAAGTGTTCAGATACAAGGTGCTTCCCTGCTTTATTGACTCCAGAATGATGTGCTTTGGACAAAGGGAAGATGGCCTCAGTGCCTGTAAACTGAATGGCCAGCCAGGGCTGCCTCTGGTCTGGAAATACCCATCCACCTGAAAGCTCTTCTCCCGTGTCTTCTCGGGAATGGGGGAAGAATTGCCGTGTACTGCCTCACACCGGCCACGTCTGCTCGGGAAGTTCCTCACCGGTTTTCTGTTCTCTTCTCGTGGGGTGGTTTGCAGGGTGCCCTGGAGATGCGAGACTTCCCCTGGGCGGCAGGAGGCACGCGTCTAGAGAATGCTGGAGCTGCAGGAGGGAAGTGCCCAGTGCAAAACCAGCGAGGAGCCAAGAGAAAAAAGGCAAGCAGACAGCCAGCACTGAGAGGAGCGGGTGGCAGGAAGCGCTTCGACGCTGCCTCTGGCGGCACGATCCCCAGGGGAACTTGACGAGAGCCCATCTGCGTGTGTGTGAGACTGTGAGCTCAGGATTTCTGTCAATGCATTCCAGTAACCCCAAAGTGAGGAACTCCCCGTCAGGCAACACACAGAGGTAAGGGGAAGAGCCTGCACTCAGCTGCCCTGGGTTGGTGGGTGTTGCCATCCCTGCTGTGCTGCTGGATTGGCTCCACTGGCCCTCCTTCGTGCTCCCATCAGACCTACTGAGGGCCTGAGCAGTGGCTGCACAGTGCTGATGGGTCTCCATGTTTGCAAGGCTCAGGATGAGCTGAAAGCTGTGGATTTTCTATTCCATGTGCCCTCCTCCCTTCCCGTCAGGTGCTTGAACAGGCTGTTGGAGAGTAAACATGCTTTTTCTGTCTTGATTCCCCCCCCCCTCCTCCTCTTCTAATTATCTGTTTCCCGAGGGGTAGTTGGGCAGCAGAAGGTCTCTCTGCCTGTATTTTCACACAAAATGCTTCCTCTGTATTATTGGCCTGAGCAGCCTGGAGAACTGATCTGCTGAGCGCTGGGATCCTCTGCGTCAGTCACCTGCCAGTGCAGCAGGTCAGCATCTCTCCTCCACTAATCTGGAAGGGGAAGAATATGGAAGCAAAGCGGCGCCCAGGGACTTAGAGTGGTCTGATTGACAGCATTCTTGGGTTTGATTATTTACTCCTAGAGGTCATCTGGAACTTAGGAGTATTTCAGAGGGAATGCTTCTGAGTCAGATGTCTTTCCTAAGGAGGAAACAGCTTGTGCGAGTCCCACAGTGAGGATGCTAGCAAGCACTGCCTGTTGGAAGTGATAGTGATGATGGGAAAACACAATGCAGAAGATCCAATTGCAGTGGAGTAAGTGGAGGGTGAGGAGAAAGGGGTGGCTAATCTGTCTGTAAAACCCAGAGGAGCAAAATATTTTTAGGATGCAGTTTACTGGATGGAAGAAGAAAGGAAAGACTCTGAATCTGCTTTGGCAAATTAAGGAAGCTCCATCTGCCCCATTTTGCAGGAGTGTGCTTGGAGATGGTATCCTTCCTTCTCTTTCCTTATTCAGAGGCAGGTTGTAGCTGGTTTAATTGTTTTCACGGTCAGAGGTTTGTGTTTTCCTGGCAGCTTGCCCCGGTGTATGACGAATGCTGCAGCAATGCTGGGTTTTCCTTGTGCTCCCTGTAGAACTGGATAGGGAGGTGCAAGGGAGGGGGGTGGGGGTCTTCTCTGGTCGGAGCTGTAGCATGTAGTTGGGGTCCAGGAGAGTGGTGAGGTGAACTTTATTGTGCCTTGTTTGTTTACTCTGAGCTGGTCTTGGTGTGAGGCGCTCCTCTGTGCACATAGAAACCGTTGTCTTTATTGACAGAAGCTCCAGAGGTGGGTCCTCATGTGACAGCAGTTTCTGGGATCTGGCAGGTCTGTGGTTTGCCTTGGTGCCTTCTTGAGCAATGAGATCCCATCTTGGATAATAACCCTTTCAGGGCATGTTCAGAAAAGCACCTGCATGACTCTAAGCTTGCAGGCATTTTTTATGTGTCAGCAATTGTCTTAGCTTGCAAGGTGACAGTGGTTGTTTCTGCTTCACTCTAATCTGTTCCTACAGGGCTGAATGAATCAATGGTGTGATTTGTCACTTTTTTTGTCTTTTTTTTTTCTCCTCTGTCCCCTGTAGCCCCAAATCAAAGCAGGAGGTGATGGTCCGCCCCCCTACAGTGATGTCCCCGTCTGGCAACCCTCAGCTGGATTCCAAATTTTCCAACCAAGGCAAACAAGGGGGCTCCACCAGCCAATCCCAGCCCTCTCCCTGTGACCCCAAAAGTGGAGGTCACACCCCCAAAGTGCTCCCTGGCCCAGGTGGGAGCATGGGGCTGAAGAATGGGGCTGGAAATGGTGCCAAGGGGAAGGGGAAGAGAGAGAGGAGCATTTCAGCAGACTCCTTTGAACAGAGGGAATCTGGGACTCCTAATGATGACCCTGAAATCAAAGGTATGCTTGCTAGGATTCATGTGCAGACAATTAGTCTGAATTCTCTGTGAGATGGAGAATTGCTATGCAAATGTTATTTGTCTGAGATTCTGTAAGTTCCCTCCAATGAAGTCTAAAGGTCTGGAGAGCAGGGGAAGAGGAAAGGTTGTCATAGCTGGCATTGGCAAATGTCTTGTTCCCTCTCAGAGGGCAGGCCTGACTCTGGTGGGAAAGTTCCTTTGTAACTCTGAAACTCCCCCAGAGGATTTGAAAGTACAAATGCAACCTGTTGGTTTCCTTCTGGCCTTTGGCCTTTCAGGAACTGCTCTGTTGTAACAGGTTTTGAACAATATGCAAGTCTGTTTTGTCAACACAGATACGTAACCTGTAGTACCCTGGCTGGTAACACAAGCCAGAGAATTGATATTTCTGTGTTCTGTTCCTGGCTCCAGCATTGCCTCTGTGAGGCAGTGCAAAACCACACTAGATGTGCAGTGGTCTGTCTTTCCTTTGTTGTCCATCTGTTGGGTCACCTGGCTAAGGTGGCTGAAGGGGAAAAAAATGAATTGAAATTTTACAAGCGTTCTCCTTGGAAGCAGACGTATTTATATTTGTTCATTTTAGTGTGTAATTTTCCTGCTTTTCTGTGTGGCCATGAGAGAATTCAAAGGGATCAGCTCTGGGAACTGCCACAGGCCTTGAAAAGGGACAAGATGAGCTTTCTCCCAGTGGTGCCTGAAGGGCAGCGTGGCATTGGAGGAAAGATGCATGGTGTAATAGGAGAATTGCCTTTAGTGTTGCTTGAGGAAGAAGCAGGAAAATTCTGAGGAGAAAAAGCTCTGATCAGTTTCCAGAAATGGTTTCCAAAGTGCTCCCAAGGTAGTAATTCCTTTCTTTTCCTCTTTCTCCCCTTCCAGACTGCAATTCTGCTGATCATGTGAAGTCCCAGGAGTCTCAGCACACACCACACTCCATGACTCCTTCAAATACTTCAGCCCCAAGGTCTTCCACACCTTCCCATGGTCTGACTGCCACTTTGGAGCCAGCAAGTGGGCAGAAGACTCCATCCAAAGTGGTTTACGTCTTTTCTACTGAGATGGCCAACAAGTAAGTAGGTAGATGCTTGAATGTCTTCAGGGAGCAGGAGTTCTGTTTGTGCTCGCTTTTTAAGAGACTGTCAAGGGCACTTTCTGCATCAAGTAGCAAAAACTCATTACTTGTTTTGGGGTCGTTGGAGGGGCTGTAGAGGAGAATGTGCCTACTTTTTTCCCTCTGGGAAATGATTGCTTATTCCTCTAAGGAATGAAGATTTTTATGTTTCTTGCCAATGGTGGTAGATGTTGTTTTGCAATCTGTGCAGGATGGGCTAAACTGAGACGTGAACCCTGAATGCTGATGAGTTTGTAGATGTAAGCATTTTTCTGCTGCTACTCATCTAGAGTGAAATATGTGTGGTTGAGTCTTTCTGCCTTGTGCCAGCTGAAAGATAGGAGGGAGGCCAGTTGAGAAAAATTGATTCTTAGCTTCAACTGGATATGTGCATCTGCCTGTCTGTCTTTGCAGGGCTGCAGAAGCTGTGCTGAAGGGACAGGTGGAAACCATTGTGTCCTTTCATATCCAGAACATCTCAAACAGCAAGGCGGAACGAAACACTGTACCCTTGGTAGGGAATACCTGCGTGTGGGTGGGAAGGGGAAACGGTCACTGTGCTCGTGTGTGATTCAGAGTGATGGACGGTTGTTTACGCTCTGAAATAAGTTTCAGGAAGACAGTTTTTGTTCAAACCTTCTGCACACAAATGTCTCGGATCATCCAAAGAAGAGTTTGAGTCTTGCAATATTTGGGTAGTGTGTTTCCAGCCCATTTGCTCATGCAGAGCTAGCACAGAAGAAAGGGGTTCCTGCAGTAATGTCTTGAGCAAAAGAGGTGCTGTTCTGTAATGGCTGCATGAAGGCTACCCTTCCCTGCAAAGTTTGGGCTGGTGGGGTTGAGACTGGGCATTTTGTTTGCACTGCTGCTTGTGTGCTAGGGCTGTAGGAAGAACAGGTGACAACGTGTGGCTTTCTCTTGCAGAACCCCCAGATCACTGCACTTCGGACTGAACCCAAGCCCCTGCCGCAGCCCCAGCCCCCTGCTGCCCAGGACCAGAACCCTCCCCAGAACGCCAAAATGCAGCCGACCCCACCTGTGTCAGCGCCGGTGTCCAAATCCACTGGCCCCCCATGTCCCATAGATCAGGACAGTCCCAGCGTGGAAAGCAAAGTGATGTCCGTGGGCAGCCCTGCCAACTCTACCCCATTGCAGACGGAAGGATTTGGGCAGAGTTCGACCCCCAATAACCGAGCGGTTAGCCCCGTTTCCCAAGGTAGCAATAGCTCAGCTGCAGACCCCAAAGGTCCTCCCCAGCAGGTGTCTGGTGGGGACCCATCCAGTTTGGGTGAGAATCCAGATGGACTGTCACAGGAGCAGCTGGAGCACCGAGAGCGCTCACTGCAGACCCTGCGAGACATACAGCGCATGCTCTTCCCTGATGAGAAGGAGTTTGCTGGAGGGCAAAGTGGGGGGCCTCCCCCAAATGCTGGGGTGCTGGATGGTCCCCAAAAGAAACCCGAAGGGCCGATACAGGCTATGATGGCTCAATCCCAAAGTTTAGGCAAAGGGTCAGGGTCTCGGACAGATGGAGGGGCTCCATTTGGCCCTCAAGGACACAGGGACATGCCTTTTTCCCCAGATGAAATGGGGCCACCACCAATGAACTCCCAGTCAGGACCCATAGGCCCAGACCACCTGGACCATATGACTCCTGAGCAGGTGGCCTGGCTCAAGCTGCAGCAGGAGTTCTACGAGGAGAAGAGGAGAAAGCAAGAGCAGGTGGTTGTGCAGCAGTGTTCCCTGCAGGACATGATGGTCCACCAGCACGGGCCTCGTGGGGTGGTCCGGGGTCCTCCTCCTCCCTACCAGATGACCCCTGGTGAGGGCTGGGGACCTGGGGGCCCAGAGCCCTTCCCTGAAGGCATGAACATGTCACACTCTCTGCCCCCCAGGGGCATGGCCCCTCATCCCAACGTGCCCGGGAGCCAGATGCGCCTGCCTGGTTTTGCAGGAATGATGAACCCTGAGATGGAGGGCCCCAGTGTCCCGAATCCCGCCTCACGGCCTGGGCTTTCAGGAGTTAGTTGGCCAGATGATGTGCCAAAAATCCCAGACGGCCGAAACTTCCCTCCTGGCCAGGGTGTCTTCAGTGGCCCTGGCCGAGGGGAGCGGTTTCCCAATCCACAGGGCCTGCCCGAAGAGCTCTACCAGCAGCAGCTGGCTGAGAAACAGATGGGCCTTCCTCCTGGTCTGAACATGGAAGGCATCAGGCCCGGCATGGAGATAAACAGAATGATGCCCTCCCAGAGGCACATGGAACCTGGGAACAACCCCATCTTCCCTCGCATGCCGGTAGAAGGACCGATGAGCCCTTCCAGGGGGGACTTCCCAAAAGGAATACCCCCGCAAATGGCTTCTAGCAGGGAGCTGGAGTTTGGGATGGGCCCTGGCAGCATGAAGGGGGACATGGGCATGAATGTCAGCATGGGCTCCAATCCACCCCTGGTCCCTCAGAAGCTGAGGGAGGCAGGAGTCGGGCCGGAAGAGATGATGAAGCTGCGCCCTGGCGTCTCGGAGATGCTCTCTTCTCAGCAGAAAATGGTGCCGCTGCCGTTCGGGGAGCACCCGCAGCAGGAGTATGGCATGGGTCCCAGGCCTTTCCTCCCCATGTCTCAGGGCCCAGGAGTCGGTCTCCGGAATCTCAGAGAACAGATCGGGCCTGACCAAAGGACTAACAACCGGCTCAGCCACATGCCGCCACTACCTCTCAATCCCACCAGTAACCCCAATAGCCTCAACACTGCTCCCCCCGCGCAGCGCAGCCTCGGCCGCAAGCCCTTGGATATCTCCGCAGCTGGTCAGGTGCATTCGCCAGGAATCAACCCCCTGAAGTCCCCCACGATGCGCCAGGTCCAGTCTCCCATGATGGGGTCTCCCTCGGGGAACCTCAAGTCCCCCCAGACGCCCTCCCAGCTGGCAGGAATGCTCGCGGGCCCCACTGCCGCAGCCGCTGCTGCCTCCATTAAGTCCCCCCCTGTCTTGGGGTCTGCTGCTGCTTCTCCTGTCCACCTCAAGTCTCCGTCTCTCCCCGCACCTTCTCCTGGATGGACTTCATCTCCAAAGCCTCCTTTGCAGAGCCCCGGGATTCCCCCGAACCACAAGGCGTCTCTGACCATGTCTTCTCCAGCCATGCTGGGGAACGTGGAGTCGGGTGAGTGCCGCCTCCGGCAGCCAGATCTGGTGCTTTGGTTCGCGTCGGGTCACCCAGCGTGTGCAGCAAGGGAGGGAGAAGGGTTCTCTCAGCAGGGCAGGGACTGGATGGCTGTTTGCCTCTTTGAGGGGGGCTGTGTGAGTGAAGGGCAAGGGCTTTTCCTCCTCTTGTATTTGTGGGTGAGTACTGTGCCTCCCAACTGTCCAGCTGAGGGCTGATCACTCAGAGGACATAAAAGCAAAAGCATGGGGTCAGGAGGTGTGAAAAGATGTAGAGGATTGATGGGAGAAATCTCTCCTTGTAGGGGTCTGGCTGTTGTAGCTCATGGTGATCGTAGCTTTGTGGAGAAGATCCTGCTTATGTTATGAAAACTCTTTGAGATAAAAAGCTCCTACAAAGACATGCTGAGCACACTTAGCCAGCCCTGTGTCTAGGCATGGTTCAGGTGTGGTTGGTGCTTTTCAGGTTTACACTGCAGACGGGAAGTTGTGCTTCAGTTTTTCAGGCTTCAAAGGTTCTGGAGTGATCTAATCACCATAGCATTCAGTTGTGTGCCGAGCCGTGCCGTGCTTGGGACCGCAGGCTCCAGGTGCTGGCATGCCTCTGTCCTCACCTTACCGGAGCTCTCCCTGCAGCACACTCACCCCTCAGGGCTGTCCTTCCCGCCCGGGAAATTCTTCCGGCTGGGAGAGAGAGAGGAGCCCTTTGCCCACGTTGCCCTCTAGTGCTGCCGCGGGTAACGGCGCGGCGGCGGCCGGGACCGGGATGGGGATTGGGATAGGGATATGCCTGCGGGGCTGCTGGTAAGGGTAACCCTGGGATTGCGGGCTGGGTCTGTGCTCGGGAAAGCAGACTGGGTGTTAGTGTCTGCTGAGGCCAGGCCCGGCGTGAGCCCAGGTGCCTACAAGTCAGAACCTAGTGCTTTCGTCTGTGCCTTGTGGGTCCCTTCCAACCCAGAATAATCTGTGCAATCTGTGTGAAGTGTTGCTTGATGAGTGCTTTTACACACAGCTCTTCCAAAGCGTGAGTGTTTTGGCATTGCAGAATTTTAGTGTTATCTATTCTACCTTCCTTTTTTTGGTTGGGAGTGGCTGAGAAACGTGCAGTGAATTTTCAGTGAGAGCACAACTTTGGTTTAGCATCTTTCCTTCACAGTGGTGCGAGTTTCATGGAATTTATCAGTGGAAGAACAAAGGAGATGGGCAGTGCAGTTACTTCTGGTTTTGGGAGAGCGAAGGATGATGTTAAGATAATAAGTACAGAGAATGCTTCTTTAACTGGAATAGGCAGCTAATATGTATGCATGAAATATGTAATGAAACATAAAACAGAGAGTTGTAGCTCCTCATGCAGTTTGTCAGAAATATCTGCCACAGTTTTCCTTGTGCTGCCTGTGTCTTTTGTGCTTGCTTGATGCCTCCTAAAGAAAAGGGAAAAGGAATTACAGTTGACATTTGGTGGATGCAGGAACAACTAAATGATTATAGATTTTGATTTCTATGGCTAACCCCTGTACCTAAGTCTGTCTTCGGTGTATGGAAATTGAATAGTAAGATTTTCAGACTAAACTGGTAATTCTTCATGTACATTTGTAGAGGCTCAAGATAGTTCCAGTAGAAGTGTTTTCCAGTAGGATAACAGATATTAACCAGCTTGACCAGTAGTTGGTCTGTTCTGGTTACCTTTCACAGGCATTGATTACATTAGTCATGTAAAGTTTTGCAGTAAAAAAGATTTCTAGTGTTTGAGATTTTTAGAGGAAAAGAGTTGGAGTTAAGGAAAAGGGATGAAAAATTAAACTTTCTTTCTGTCTTTTCCTTTTTTCCTAAGGTGGTCCACCTCCTTCCACAGTCAGCCAGTCTGCTCCTGTGACTCTCCCTGGAAATCTTCCCTCTAGCAGTCCTTACACAATGCCTCCAGAGCCAACCCTCTCCCAGAATCCCCTCTCCATTATGATGTCCAGGATGTCCAAATTTGCCATGCCGAGCTCTACACCGCTCTATCACGATGCCATCAAAACTGTGGCCAGCTCGGATGATGACTCCCCTCCAGCCCGCTCCCCAAACTTGCCACCTATGAACAGTGTACCAGGTAAGAAAATCAAAGAAACATTAAGCACAAAGTATCAGGCAGTACAGTGAGGGTGATTTTTACGGAAGCTTCATCAAATGAAAATGGTGAGAGGGGAAAAAACTCGAGGAATATATAGCCATGTGTTGTTTTTGAGGAAGGCACTTGCAATTCTCTGAAATGCAGAGCTGGAAATTCTCCTTGGAGCTGTGGTTTTTTTTTTCTGTCCAGAAACTGTCTGATCTGGAAAACCTTTATGTATGGAGGAGATTTCCACTCAGGCAGACTGGAATTAATTGTGTGAGTGAAGGCTGCTCATGGGAATAAGGGTCAGACTCTTACCCAGAGGAAACCATACCTCCCCTGTCTTAAGGCAGTGTCATAGAAGCTTCACTGTTTTTTTGGGGTTGGTTTGGGTTTTTTTTTTTTTGACACTGAATCATCAGGTCTAATCTGGAGCTTTTTTAATTGTGGATTGCCTTTTTAATGAAAGAGAGTGTTGGAGCACTTTTTGAAAACATAAATCTTCCCATACAGGGAATATGTAATGGCAGGGGACCTCAGCCAGGACTGAGGGAAACTGTCCAGGTCCCTACCTGAAAGAGTTAAAGGAAAAGTAAAATAAAACATTCTCCTTTTGGGCTGTTGTGTGGGTGAGCATGTTTATATGAGAAATCTAGACCCTGCTGATAGCTTAATTCTCATGGGTACCTGTTTAATACAAAAATAGGCTGTAGTCCCTCCACCCAATTGAATTAACAGCTGAAAGGAGGAATGGGTGGGTTTCATGGGAGTGGCAATTGTTAATGAGCTCTTGCTGAGTTTACCTGTAGCTTTGCCCTGTGTTTCACGCAGTAATGATCGGGGTGGCTGAATGTATCTGGGGAAGCTGGCTAATTGAATAAGTTCATGATGATAACTCATTAACCTCATTGATCGCTGCCTCCTAGTCTTACAAGGGTTACCTGATTTATCACTGCTTGAGTTTTGAGAGGAGATTCTGTCACTTCCCAGTAGACAAGTGCCCCTGTGCTGATAATCTGTCACGGACACGTTTGTTACTGCCTGCATCATGTGGACTGCCAGGGAGGTAGTAAAGGTGTGGGTTGGATCGAGATCCTCCTTATGGAGCAGGCTTTAGTCATGGTTTCATAGGGCAGTGAGAAGCTTAGGGAAGCAGCTATTCAGGTGCCATCGAATTTCTGGTTAAAATAACACTTTTCAGAGCCACGGCCGATGTTTTATTACTAGGGCTGATTTTTTTTTTTGGTGTGTGTGTGCGGACTTGATAACCTTGCAGAAAGCTCTCTGATAGCTTTATTGATTATTACTGGCTGCTGTCTAAATGTGATTCCTTATTTCTTCCCTAGGAATGGGCATTAATTCTCAGAATCCTCGAATTTCAGGTCCAAACCCAGTGGGTCCAATGCCAACCCTTAGCCCAATGGGAATGACCCAGCCTCTTTCCCATAACAACCAGATGCCCTCTCCAAATGCTATGGGACCCAATATACCTCCTCATGGGGTCCCCGTGGGACCCGGCCTGATGTCACACAACCCAATGATGGGGCACGGTTCCCAGGAGTCTCCAATGGTACCTCAAGGACGCCTGGGCTTCCCACAGGGGTTTCCCCCCGTACAGTCCCCTCCACAGCAGGTGCCATTTCCACACAACGGGCCCAGCGGTGGACAAGGCAACTTCCCAGCGGGAATGGGCTTCCACGGAGAAGGACCTCTGGGGCGTCCTACCAACCTGCCCCAAAGTTCGACAGATCCAGCACTTTGCAAGACTGGAGGCCCTGGCGGTCCAGACTCCTTCACTGTTCTTGGAAACAATATGCCTTCGGTTTTCACTGATCCAGAGCTGCAGGAGGTGATCCGCCCTGGAGCCACGGGAATACCCGAGTTTGACCTGTCCAGGATTATCCCGTCGGAGAAGCCCAGCCAGACACTACAGTATTTCCCTCGTGGGGAGGTGCCAGGCCGCAAGCAGCCGCAGGGTCCCGGGCCTGGCTTCTCCCACATGCAGGGGATGATAGGAGAGCAGACCCCGAGGATGGGACTAACGTTGCCTGGCATGGGGGGCCCCGGGCCGGTGGGAACTCCGGATATCCCCCTCGGGACGGCTCCGTCCATGCCGGGCCACAACCCGATGAGGCCGCCGGCCTTCCTGCAGCAGGGCATGATGGGGCCGCACCACCGCATGATGTCACCAGCACAGCCGGCCATGCCCGGCCAGCCCGCCCTCATGAGCAACCCCGTGGCCGCCGTGGGCATGATCCCGGGCAAGGACCGAGCCCCCGCGGGGCTGTACAGCCACCCGGGCCCCGTGGGGTCGCCCGGGATGATGATGTCAATGCAGGGCATGATGGGACCCCAACAAAACATCATGATTCCCCCCCAGATGAGGCCCCGAGGTATGGCTGCTGACGTTGGCATGGGAGGATTTAGCCAAGGCCCTGGAAACCCAGGGAACATGATGTTTTAAGCTGCTACCATAAGACTGGATGTTCTGATCCTTGTCAAGATGAGATTCCAAGTCCTGAGGGCTTTTTTGGGAGCTTCAGGAGTACAGTTTGGCCATGCAATAGGTGAAAAGAGACCAGAGGACGCTTTGGGAAATCTCGAATGTATGGAATTACCTGAAAAAAAAAAATTATTCATTTAAACAGGTTGTTTTTTTTTTAAGATTTATTTTTTAAAAATTATTTTTGTGGACTTGGGTATCCCGTGACGGCACCTGCTTTGAGAATCTGTAGCTGTATTTTGAGAATTGCCATTTGTCACAAGTTGCACCATTCTCTGTATGTTTACGTCCTTCGGACTGGCTTCTCCCAGGACTCTCGGTTATTTTTGGGGTTTTTTGTGTACTGTACTATATTGTAAAAGGGATTTTAGCAGAGACTTTTAGTCTTTGGGGTGAGAGGAGAATGGGATTCTAGGCTGTTTACTTTAGGTGGAGAATCCATCTTCAGAACTTCGGACTATTTTCCTTCAACACCCAATGTATAGAAAAACCAAACTACGACCTCAGAGCAGAGTATTAATGAAAAGCACAAAAAGGAACTTAAGTTCAGTGAGGGGAATCTTTTAAAAGAAATAAATAATAAGTTAAGGACATATTTTTCAAATTATGGCGTGCTGTCCAGCACCTTCTGTCTCTCCCTCCCACTCTTTATTAAATAGGCTTCTCTCTCTCCGTCCCCTTCTGTCTCCTCCTATGGCAGCTGCAATACATTGTGTTATTTTGGGGAGTAAATCTAGGAGAGCCTCTCCTCACGTGGGGACTCTTCCCACTTCTAGGAAGGGGCTGGACTTGGACACTGTTACATCCTACAGTAGTCTCTCTCACTGTTTCCTATTCTCCTTTTCTTAGAAACCCCAAGTGATTTTATTAATGTGGGAGTGGAACAGACACTAAAAGTTACCCAGGATTTTTTTTTGTGGTTATTTTTTTTTTCCTCCCCAGCGTAAAACGTTCTGTGTAACCTCCATTAAATTTGGTACAAAACCACTCGCCAGGGCTGTGGTGTCAGAAAAATAAAATATATTGTTTCTTACAAAAATGAACTGTCTTCTTTATCCAGCCCAGTTCTCCCTGTGTACATCAAACAGCTGGCCAGATGACTGTTTGCTCTTCCTTATGATCACAGTGAGACAGACTAGAGGCCAGGTGGGTTAAGCTTTGGCAGCTCCTACAAGTCCTGTCTGTAGGCAGCTGCGTGCTGCTTGCAGGGCAGTTCTGTTCACTTAATCCTGAGCTTGTTTCCTCTTGGAGAGAGAGGTCTTATTTCAGAACACCCCAGGGACAACAGTTACAGACTTCCTCAATTTGTTGAGGGTCAAGGAATAGATGAAACTTGTTGTCTCCGTCACTTCCTCACGGGGAGTGTTTGCAGCACTACAAGGTGTGTGGTTTTGAGCTCTCCCTAAGCGCAGCAGTGTCTGCTGAGCTCTGGAGTCCAGTGCTATGGAGGGCACTGGGACTGTGTGTCTCTCTGGGGGCTTTGGATTGGGTCAGGTCTCTGACTGCCAGCACTGAGAGCCTGAGACAGTGGGGAAAGGATGAACTTAAATAACAGAGGTGAGATAGAAATTGTCAGTGAGCAGATTTTTATCGAGACAACCCTGCTGAGTAAATTGTTGCTTTGCTGCAGTTCTCATCGATTGCTTCCTAATCCCCTGTCTTTTCAAACTTGCCTTTTGAGGTGATTTCAGAAAGAAGGTTTTATGGTCTTGCCTATGAGGAGTGAAAGGCTGGATGACAAAACCTGGACTGGGAATTGAGATTTGCTCCTGGAGAAGACCAGGATGAGCCAGATGTGGATCTGCAGGGCAGGGCGTGGGCTCTGTGTCTGTCTGTTCTCTGGTCCCCCAGCGCTGTATATGGAGTGTGTAATCTGTTCTTCCTTCCACTTACCATTACTTGAAATTATTTCAATGAATAGTTTCCTCAGAGGGCTGGCCATTAGTGTGAAATGTCACGTGGGGAATGAGTATTTTTAACATGATCGTGTGTAAGAATTTTTTAGAGTTAACTGAACAGGTTTTAGAGTTCACTTAACAGGTGAAAAAAGAATTCCTCTCGGTGGCTGATTTACCAAAGTTTTGTTGCTGGTGTTATAAAATGAGTGGAGCCGTGCACTGTTGGCGGCACGCAAGCCTCAGAGCCTTCTGTTGCCTGCTTCCAAATTCACCTTTGTGCTGTCATGCAAATTTACTATGATTTTGGGTGAGAATTACTCTTTTGACAAAGTGTAGGATGTGTGTTGTGGTGCTTCCCTCTGACAAGACAGGCAGCCGTGCCTGAAGCACGGGCTTGTCAAGATTTTAGAAGGAGCTGACAATGACACAGTAAGTGTTATTTCTGTAGAGCGGAATTACCTCTTCCTTAAGTGGTTGCACAGCTCCTTTTGAGGACCTTGCACGGGAATCGTCACAATGCAACCTTTTTAAGTGTTGCCACTCCTGCCACCACTCCTGACTGCTTTTAACCATGTTGAACAAAGCAAAGTTCTTGATCGACGTAGAAATAACCCAGAGGGTTTTGTTTGGTTGGTTGGTTTTTGTAACACTCTTTCTCAGTGCCTCCTATGCCTGTTGAGGTATTTTGAATAGCAAAGGATTTGAGGTGGCTGTGACTTATTCTAGGAGAATTAGCATAGGGGATTCACTGTTTCAAAGCCACTGATAGGGAAGGGATATATTTTATGGATGCTTTGTCATTACAGTTCCTTCTGTATCTGTCTGACTTACGATGCTGGCATTTGGTATCTTAATGAGATTTTTCCTACAGAAAATGCAGAAGGTGTAGATACTCTTGAGTCCACGTAGGTGCACTTAACCTCGGTGATGTTGCCTGCTTTGCACCAGCAGATGGACAAGAGATGCTAATCTCAGTCTGTAGATGTAGACTGAACTTCATTGTTTTGCTTTGATTCTACTTCTTCCCTTTTTGCTTTGCAAATGAAAAACCTTTCTAGCTGCCAGCCTTGCAGATTCACCTTAGGATCTGTAAGTCAGGCTCTGTTCTCTCCTGCTTATCAATAGTAACTTTGACTCAGCTCTGGTAGTCATGGTGCAGTTGAAGATGGAAAGTGGGGTTGCCATTTTTAGTTTTCTTCCCCCCCCCCCCCCCTTTTTTTTTTTTTTAACTTTCAAATCATCCTCCTCCACCTTTGTTTGAAAGAATGAAATAGACTTTATTCATACATGCTTGGCTGCTCTTCCTCTCTAGTAACATGGGAGGAAACAGTCTGCTGTTCAAATTATCTCATCCCAGATGGCTGCGCAGCCGGAGTGTGGAGAGACTTAAAAGGTAAACCCAGCAGATGGTGAACTTCTGAGACGCGAAGTAATGCGCCTGCTAAATCAAAAGTTTAAAATATTTGAAATCTGTTTGTTTTAAATTAGTAGACTTGCAGTCAGGTCATCTGTGAAGTACACTGCCAGTTTTAAGCACTGTCCAAATAAACTTAGGCTTTGTCTCTGTGTCATGGGCTAGCTTAATCTACCAAAGAAGATGACAAGCAGGTAGCCAGCCCTGTGAGAGTTTAGTCCTGACCTCCTAGTGGTGTCTAATGGGTCGCATTTCGGAAGACAGACCAGTTCGTGGGGATCTAATCTGCAGCACTCTTGGCTGGGATTCCAGTGCTGGTGGTGCTTCTGGTACAATACACGTGTCCTGACTCAGAGTAGATGTGGGTGCCCGACTCTTCCCGAGGGGTAAGTTGCAATGCAGCATTTTTTGTGCCAGACCGTTGGGACTATTACAAATACAGTATATGCAGGGCTTAATTTTGTGGAGCTCGATACGCTGCCTGTCTGCTCTGCTGGTTTTCACTCGGATCACAGGAAAGGCTTCCTCTCGTTGGTGGTGCCCTTCTGCACTCGTGATGGTGAATGCTTTCCCCGTGCAGCCTCGGCAGGCTGCTGGCTGAAACCTGTTCCCTGTTGTGAAACTCCTCGAGGAGAAATGATCCGTGTTTGATACAGGCCTGTATTTAGCAGAGTGTACTTCACTGTGTTAATGGGTAGTAATTCTTAACCTAAAAATGGTTAATGATGCAGGAAAAAAAGCGAGGCGTGTTTTTTTTTTCTGGGATACTGGGAAATAGTTGATTTCTGGGAATTTTTATTCCACATTCTCAGAAATGCCTCAGCTTTTCCATGCCATGTTGGCAGTTCAGCACTTCCCACTCACCTGTGCCCTTTGGTATTAAAACTCTTCCACTGTCCACCCAATCCTGTTCTGAAATGATTATTTACACTAGTTGTGGTCAGAAATAAATCCTCTTACATGCTGTGGGCCACAACTACCGTGGAATTGCTCAGTGGGATGGACCAGTGCATGGCCCAACCACTCCCACACTGAGGGGAAGGGTAAGGCTGGAGCAGGGCAGAGAGGGCACTGGAGAAACTCTGCAAGAGACAGTGATGAAGCAGCCTGTTCCCAGCAGTGCCTTCTTCCTAGCCACTGCCAGGGAGCTGGCCTGCTTTCCTGAGGTCTTCTGCTCTTACTGAAATGTATGTTACTCTGCCTACAGTGATAGGAGTATTTTAACAGTGTGAATGCAGTGTCCTGTAACAATCTTACCTGCACTAGGACAACTGACCATGCCGGGTGCTGTGGGTCTTGGCTGTGTTGCAGTTTTTAACCTGGTTGCTGGTCAGTTTTGCTGGGAGATGCTCCTACTTATATTTTAACAGAAGGTGTGTGAATTCCCCCTTTGTTTACTGGTATGGCCAAAGCTTCTAGATGCCTTTTTCTAAGCAGTCCGTGCCTTAGAAATAACTTGCCATCATATTGCCTAATATTTTCATCACTGTTGTCCAAACACTTGAAACTGTGCATAAGAGAGAGCCTGATTAGAGCAGAACACACCGTTCTTAAGCAAGGGTAGGGCCACTGATTTTTATATAATGGCATTATGGTTTTAGGCTGTGTAAAAAACTTGATGGAAAATAACAATGTTTTGTTTGCCTTTTTGACAGCCTCTAATGGCAGTTCAGTGAGACCTCCAGCAATGTATTTAAGTATTTAAATTATTCTGTTCACTGTGCGTGGTGTCAACATGTAATTGTGGTGGGGGCAGGCTAATGAAAGAGTAGAGGTAAATTCAGCCCACGCTTCTCGGGGAGAAGGTGCTGTAGTGCCTCCAGTCACATATCTGTCAATGATTACATTAACATCACTGCAGTCTGCCTTCACTAAGTGGGAAGGGGTAACGCAGAACCAAAATTGCAGGGCCATTTCAATCAGTGGTCCCTCTATTTTAGCCTTTACCTATGCCAAAGTAGGTCAGTATCCAAGTTTTATTTACTGATTGAAAAACCGAGATCTTTGTCACTAAACAGGGCTTATAAAAAAGAGGGGGAGTGACTTTTTACATGGACAGATAGTGATAGGACAAGGGGGAACGGTTTTAAACTAAAAGAGGAGACATGTAAGCTGGATATTAGGAAGAATTCTTTACTGTGGGGATGGTGAGGGACTGGAACAGGTTGCCCAGAGAAGCTGTGGATGCCTCATCCCTGGAAGTGTTCAAGGCTATGCTGGATGGAGCTCTGAGCAATCTGATCTAGTGGATCAGATGGCAGGGTGGATCAGGTGGCACCCATGGCAGGGGTGTTGGAACTAGGTGATCTTTAAGATCCCTTCCAACCCAAACCATTTTATGATTTTGGCAACCTAGTGATCCCTAGTATTGCCTTACAGGAGAAAGTGTCATCATCTCAGCTAGAAGTACTTCTGCTGGCTATTCTGTTGTATTCCTCTTTCAGCAAGTGCAAAATAGATGCAATGCTGCCCAAAGCTGAACTCGACAGCAGCTCCCCAGACTTCCTTGTTTAAAGCATATTAAGCAGAGTTCACCAAGAGTGTGTGTTCTTGTACTTGGCCCACTGTGGCTGTTCTGCATGTTCACAGCAGAATTTCCATAATTACAGGAGTGCAGGGAGGAGGTTTGGAGGCCTGCTGTCCCATCGGAGATGTTTTTTGTGCACAAAAACGCCCTCAAGAAGATGGGGTAGCTCAGTGCTACAGGATTTGCTTGGTTCATCTGTCTGCAGAGAGCAACCCTCCAACATGACAAAAAAAAGGGAAAGGCACAATGGCTTCTGCAGTTTGGCAAACATAAAATCAATTGTTATGTCAAAGCTTTCAAGTCTGGTAGCACACAGCACGCTGGGCTTCATCCCACAGTCCCAGCATATGGAAGAGGTATGTTTTCTCTCGTATTCCTGAAGCAGCAGGACAATTTGAAATGGTCTGTTGTGTCCCTTGCTGCTTTAGCCTCTCTGTGCTTTTGTGTGGCTACCTCAGAAGTGAACTTGAGCCATTCTGTCACGTGGCTTCTTTCATCTTGTTGCTAACAGTGTGAAGTGACACTGTGCCACCCTGTGTCTGGTAGGAAAAAGTCCCCTCATCTAAAATGCCTCTGGAATAGGGAAGGCTGGCAAGAACATAAAGAAAAATAGTCAAAGATTGTGGCAATAAAATAATTTTAATTTAAAATTAAAATTTTAATTTTAAAAGCTTAATCATCAGTCAGTTTGCTGGTTCCCTTATGTTTTGGAGCACAGGTTATTGTACTCCTGTGGAGTGACCGAATACTGTGAAAGAGCTTTTAGAAATTCTTCAAGTGGGCAGAGACCCGCTTTACATCCTTTCACCACTTTCTCCTGCAAAAGCAAAGAGACAGAATCACGGAGTTTGCAGATTGCCAAAGCCTCTTTTTTTGCTGCATGGTAAATCCAAAAGCCCAAGATTTTTACGAGGGACCTGCCAGGGGATCTTACCTCTCCACGGTAAGACACGCGAACGAACCACTCTTTGGTCCGACGGTGCTGGTACAGCTCCAGGGTCACGTCTGCAGCATAAGGTGGCCACTTGTGATCAAAGGTGCCCAGTGCCAACAGGAGAGGTATAAGAGCAGAGTCATGGGAAGCGTAGAGGATGAGCTTTCTGGAAAAAAAACCCCAAAACCAAACACAGAGTGTCTCAGCTGTGTTCCTCCATGGAGAGCCAGTAGCACTCGTGCTTTTTCTACCAGATGAGCACTCATTCTCATTATCCCACACATTCAATATCTTTATGAACCAGGTTCATACTGACATCAAGTCAGAATTGATACCAGTTGGAGTTTTGCCCTGTACCTGGCTTTTTCAGATGGAGTCGAGGGATTTATTGCTGCTTTAATGTTCTTCTGTAAGGCACTGAGAAGGAGACCAACACTCATCTTAATAACTTCTCTAGAAAAGAAGCAGAAACAAATCTACTAGTTTTTAAACTTTCAAACAATCACATATGAACACCTGGGAACCTCTTTTCTATTATAAATTGATAACATGTATGGAGTGTAGCTGCAAACTGTTCAGGGCAATTAATATGGTTAATTTTTAGTTCAGAGGTTGTGTAGTCACCACTCTAATGTGATTGCAGATTGGGAGGGGAGAGGCATTAGCAAGCAGTATCATGAGGTGTGGCCCACACAAAGGGAAATCTAGAAACTCATTGATTGTTTTCTACACTGTTTTGTTTCCCTGGTTGTGATTTTTGGATGCATGGGTTTCAGCCAGGGAAGATGACAGTAGCTGACTGCAAAACAGCAACTGAAGTGGTTGAGGTCTTTGCTGGGGAGGGGCGGGATTCAAGAAGGTGGTGGCTATCCATTATAATAATAATTTATACATTAGTTTTTATCCTTGTACTGAACAAAGAGATGATTTTTATACAACTTCTGGTGGGAAGAAACTCCCTCTACCGAAATGAGTATGACAGTGGAAATGGAAGATGAGTGGGACTGGCTCTCCTGGGTGTTGTAGGAATCAGTCTTTCAGTACCTGAGATCTCTAATATGTGTTAAAGAAAAGACTAAGGGCAGCTACCCTACTAGAAAAGTGCCATACCATCACCTGATTGGAGCTGGTGAATGTGGCAGCTGCAAATGAATCTGAAAGGAAGATGACTGCTAGGCTGGCAACTCAGCCAACCTTTACAAACAACTGTGCAGGAGGCAATTAACTGCATGTAGCAGCACATTCTTTTGCAAGTAGTTACCTGCGTGCAGGGCCTGGCATCACCTTTTCCGCTAGCACTAGCACTTCTCGGCCCAGCTGTGCAGGTACCACCCCTGGGATAAACTTCCCAAGCTGGAATTCACATTGTACTTGTGCATCTGCAAGGGCTGTTGCAGCCTCAGGGCCTGGGCTGGAAGTATTTCCTCTTCTGTTCTGCTTTTGCCTTTGACACAGGTTCACTTAAACACTGTGGCAACTGAGGCCTTAAACCTTGGTGGATTAGCACTGCTCCTCAGAGACTATCAACAAAACAGTGTGTAAGGCCACATCTTGGCCTCCTCAGTGTGGACTCCTTTTCCCGAGCTCATGTTACTGACTGAAGGCACTGGACTTTACCGAAATGGCTGGGGCACAAACTTCATGAGGCGGGCAGTAGCCTCTGGTGGGGGAATGCAGCAGATTGGAAAGGGCTCCTGTCCGCTGCAGAAGCTGGTGTAGCACATCCACCCCTGGGTGAGACAACCCCTGAGGCTGGAGGCATGGGTGCAGGCAATCACCTTGAACTTTCTTCCAGAAGGAAGAGCATGGAGTCAACGGATCGGCGCTCAACCGTCTGCTGGTACTTCTTCAGCACTGGGGAGCTTGGCAGATTGTGCACCTGGAGGGAGAAGACACAGCACAGCCACAGGGTTTGACCTTCTCTGAACCCAGCCTGAAGACACGTGGGTGACTGCCCACAGAAAACTGCTGTTCATGTCCCACCATTTGTACTGTGGTATTCACTTGGGGATTTTTAGGATGGTTTTAGACATACAGCCTTGCTCTGTGTGCCGAAAGGGTGGATGTTTGATACACTGCTGTGTGAAGGGAGTGTAACACACCGGGCCATTCAACTGGCAGCCACATCAATTACCATTAGGCCCAGCAAAAAAGAGGTACTAAAGGGGGGTAAAAATATGCCCAGCTTCCTTCCAGTAGCAGAAGCACTGTGGGTCACGGTTACTATGCTGGAACCAGGATTAGGAGGACTGTCAGGTGCTGAGTGCCAAAAAAGGGAAGGCACTTTCTAAATGGGGCAAGGCAGGCCCAGCTGCTCTCTTAGCTCTATATTGCAGTTGAAAGAAATACTGGATTTCCAGGTAAGAACATAAATACTGGAGACGAGTCTTCATCCATCCTACAGCAAGGCTGACTCCACATCTTGCTTTTTAAAAAGGCCATGCTATTCCTATAAACTTTCTGGATTGCATAGAAAGTTGCAACCCCCCCCCACGCATGGGGCGGGTACCCGTTGCTATCCATGGGTGTTGGCCCTCTGTGATTTCCTCCATGTGCATGGTAAGGGGATGTTCTTCCTGTGACAGTGCAACAGAACTGCTTGGCTCACCTGCTCAGCAAAAATGTTATCGAGGAGGACAAAAAAATCCACGGACTCATCACCATCAAGACCCATCATCTTCTTAATTTTTTTCAAGTCATCAGAGATACCTGGCTGATGCAGAGCATCCTTACCCTTCTGCCTGCAAGGGAATTAAAACAAAAAACTTTTCACACACCAGGCTTCCTATCTTTTCTGTCAGGCTTTTCTGACCCAGCCCTGTGGAGTTGTCTCACATCAGTGAGGGGTAGAAGAGAAGCACTGCAGTATACTGAGGGATTCCTGATGTTGGGAGTCTGAGTTGCAGGAAGGACAGATAATGTATCCAGATGTCAAGGATCAGAGCTGGCTCTCTGCTCTCACAGAGGCAGGGGGAAAAATTAAAATGTGAACACCTCAGAAGTGGTTCCCATAAGCAAGGGCTGTGTATCAGTTAAGAGATCTGGTCATACTGGAACTGTACATGTCTGTGTCTTCAGGGAGCAGCCTTTAACTGCCTCATGAAAGAAGAAAGGGTAGAAGCTTTGAACTGATCGCTGTGTGGTGTGGGAAAAAGGGAACACCTAGTAATTCACTTGCAGATTAAATTCACCTTTTGCTTTGCTAGAAGCCATTTGCATCTTTACGCTGTTTTAAACTGTATTTTAAAAAATTTAGCTGAGAATACCCATGCTGGCTGTGTATTTCCTAGGCAGCCTGTAAGCTGAGGCAGTGCTTCTTCCTGCAGCTCAAAAAGTCTACCTTGACATGGTCACCAAATGTGCTCAGTTAGTGGGCAGAGAGCAGAAGACCCTGCAGTTTCCTCCCTTTATGGACAGCTGATGTTACTCGAGGAGGCTGAATGTACTGGTTCTGTGGGCTGTCACCTCACCACTGTCTAGAACAATTCTTTGTCTGCAGAGTCAAGCATTATATAGTGAGCTTTTGCAAGTGAATTCCGACAACTCCTGAATTTTGGACAAAAATATGGTAATGGATAATCCAGGCAAGCTGTAATACATCTGCCTCTCTTGTTCAGTTTCCACCCCATGCCCAACCTGGCACAGGCATTTTAGAGTACTTGACTCTGCAAACATGAGTGTTCTTTCTGTGTAGGATGGTCCTTATTTTACTTCATTAGTCTTTGTTAAATGTATCAAGGCTGAGTATATTTCAGTTTCTTCAAGGTATAAATGTGACCGGAATGTTGAAATAACTCCCAAACCAGAAGCTGAATATAAAAAGGAGGCCCAATATGTTCACACTTGAAAGGCTTGTTAAGGAATGTAGATGACATTAATTCTGCCCTGCAGCAATGCCACAGACTAGCTGTACATTAGCTAGTAATGAGCATTTGCTAGACACAGACTAAATTAAATTGGTCTTTCAAGAAAAAGTCTCTACTTTATTTTCTTCTGGTGCCACTGCTTGGTGCGTAACTCCGCTTTACCAAGTGTTTTATACAACTACCTAAGCATTCCCAAAGAACTGTAAGTGGCAGGGGAAGAAATTGGGAAGTGGGAAGAAAGCGTGCTGTTTTAAATGACTACTGCTGAAATGAGAGAGAAGTGAAATCATACGGGGAGGTATTGCCGGCAATTACCTGGTCAGGCATTTCAGGCGCTGGCAGTTGTGCATGTTGGGGTAGAGTATTTCAGAGCTGGCTTCATCAGTGACAATGACGACAGATCCTGTGGAACAAGGAGGAAGTTCCTGTGATCAGCAGTGCATCTGCGTTTCTTTGGACCCCTTTAATCCCTTTCACAGCCCTTGTGCTCAAGTGCATTGTTGTCAACTAGCAATTTCCCCTGAGGCATCACCTGCAACACAAGCCACTGTGCTTGTTTCTGTGAATTGAATTCCACAGGGATGCCTGCTGTGAACCTCCCAAAGCTTTCTAATTGTGTGCTCATTTTTCTTAGTGTTTTTAAGTGCCAAAAATTAGTCTCTGTGTCATCAGATGTAAGGAGCTCTGGCAAGTCACTTCGGCTTGTTTGTGGAACTGAATATGGAAGGAGCAGAGGTGAGATCTTCAGAATGCAGAGTGCATTTCCAGGGCATACAAGTAGTTACCAACTGTAAGATACAGGTGGAAGTTACTCCAGATACTGAACCTGTGAAGGATCTTGGCCGAGATACTCAGGTTTCTCTGAGAAACCGTTCTCAGATGTGCATCTCATGAACATTGGACCTAGAACTTTTTGCCCTCTTGATTCCCCAGCAGGTCTGAAACTGCAGCAGAAAGACACACAAAGAGAGCAAGGAAGTGACAAGCTGGTGAAGAACCCAAAGAGCCAGGAGAGTACGGGAAAGGGGGCCAAGTGCAAGGAACCAGGGAAGAAGTAACAACTAGGAGCCAGGGAGAGCTGGGGTGCGCAAGATGCGTGCATCTAGGGAAGACTGAGCAAAGAAAGGAAGGCACTGTTCAAAAGTCTCCCCAACCTTCTTTCTGCTGTTGGTACAGCCCAGCCAGCACGCACCGTGTGGACTCCAGGTTCCGGAAAATATTAGTGGAACGGATGCTGAAAGAGAGAAAGCAGTTTGTGAAGTGGCATCTTCTCCTTCCTGTCAGCACGGCTGCAGCTGGGGAGGGCTGGCTGGAACTGAGGGTTCTGCTTCCACTGGGACTTTGGAAACCCGTGGTGGGATTCATCTTTTGTCACTGTAGCTATCTTAAGTAGACACCTGCATCTGAACTGCCCTTCAGAAATAGTGGAGATAACAAACTGGCACTTCTCTGGTGTAACTTTAATCTCATCCTAAGCCAGATACTCCCAGCATTAGTGATGTGAGCAACCAGGGGTTGCTTCATCTCACTGAACTTCAGCTGTTGACAGTGAGTTCAAGTGTGCTCCAGAAATGCCTGTTTCTCTTTTATTAACCATACAGGTGCATAAGACCACTGCCAATGGCTAAACCTGGATGAGATGAACCTGTCCCTGGCATCACTCTCAGCACTGCTGGGGAATTGGATGCTTTGTGTCACAAGAGAGTTTTAGTACCAGGCTTTACAGGCTGAACAAAGATGAAGGCCCAGGGGCCAGCCAGTCTGCTGTGGGGTGGAGAAGGGTATGCTAGTCAGAGTTTCCCTAGCACAGGGCTACTTGTTAGGAGAGAGGAAGCAAGAGAAGGCCAAGGAGGGAACTGAGAGACTCACAAGACCTCAGCAGGCTTAAATGTTGGTGAAAGAAAGTTGGCTTCTTCCACATAGCTTCTCCTCAGCCTTTCCCCCAGGGCATATGTCTGCTGCATGCCCAGTGTTGTCAGCTGTCCTGCAATGGCACCACCCTAAAAGCAAAGAAGAGGAAGGGTCTCCAGTGGACTATGGAAACAAACAAGTCTACAGAGGGAACATGAACCCACCAGGAAAGAGAGCCTCACCTTGAATGTGGTCTTTCTGTATTGCTCCTCAAGGGGTGAGTGAGGTTGAGGTCCTCCATTTAGGTTAGTCACCTTGTAATCAAACTTTGTCTTAGCAGGTACATCTATAAGAGTGGGACGCCATTCCACCTGCTTCAAAATAAACAAACAAGCAGTGCTTCAGTGGAAAACTTTCAAGAGCATTAAACCAAGGGCTTTTAAGAGCATTAAACCAATGCTGGAGTGTTATGCTGTGCTGCCTTGCCATAGAGATCTCTTCAGACAGCTCACAGAGAAATGAGAGCAGTGCTGCACTCTGGATTTGCAGATCTGATCTTCAGGAAATGCAGTACTTGCTTTCCTCCCCTTACAGGAGAAAGATCTGTAGGAAATCACAATTGCTGCTCATTGTTGCACACTGAAAAGCTGCTGTAGCAAACTACCTGAACAGCTCCCAAGGCTGCCTCAGTGGAGGCTGGGAGAGTCGTATCAGTTGTGGTAAAACCAAGGCAGGAGCTGCACATTTGCCAAGCACTATCTGGAAGGTGGGTGCTCAGCCCTGGAGCAAAGTCCATGGGCACTGCAGTACTGAGTGTTATCCCCCATCCCTGCATCCTGCCCCTGAGGGCTCCTGGCAGCCGAAGCAGTTGTTCACAGAATCAGTTAGGTTGGAAAAGACCTCTGAGATCATTAAGTCCAACCTATGATCGAACACCTCCATGGCAACTGGACCATACCACTAAGTGCCACAACCAGTCTATCCTTAAACACCTGCAGGGACCAGTCTGTTCAAATGTCTAATCACCCTTTCCATCAGGAAATTCCTCCTTATGTCCAACCCAGTCCTCCCCTGCCATAACTTGAGGCCATTTCCTCTTGGAGTTGCCTGGGAGAAGAGCCCAACCCCACCTGGCTACAACCTCCTTTCAGAGAGATGGAGAAAGTGATCAGGTCACCCCTGAGCCTCCTTTTCTCCAGGTTAAACACCCCCAGCTCCCTCAACTGCTCCTCACAGGACTTGTGCTCCAGACACTTCCCCAGCTCCACTGCCCTTCTCTGGACACACTCCAGCACCTCAATGTCTTTCCTGGAGTGAGGGGCCCAGAACTGGACACAGCGCTCGAGGTGCGGCCTCACCAGTGCCGAGTCCAAGGGGACAATCCCTGCCCTGATCCAGCTGGTCACACTATTCCTGATACAGGCCAGGATGCCATTGGCCTTCTTGGCCAACTTGGCACACTCTGGCTCGTGTCCCGCTGCTGTGGACCAGCACCCCCAGGCCCTTCCCTGCTAGGCCGCTTTCCAAGGCGGAGAAGGCCTCTTCCCCAAGCCTGTCGGGATGCACTCCCAAATTCCCACGTTTCCCCCCACATTTACTCTGGGGGGAGTAAATTTATCGATTCCCCTGCCATCAGGGAAGCAAAGGCAGCAGCTCCGCCGCGGGGCAGCCACCGCCGCCCCCCCCCCGGGGTTTTTTCCCCGTTTTCCCCCCCCAAAGTTTTCCCCCAAGTTTTTTTTCCCCCGTTGGGGGGGGGGGGGGTGGCCGTGCCGTGCTGTGCTCCACCATCGCGGCCCCGGCAGCGGCTTGCAGCGGGTGGCGGCCCCCCGGCCGGGAACACCACCCTGCACAGGCCTCAGCTCCAGCTCCCGCGCTCGCCGCCATCCGGCCCGCCCGCCGCCGCCGCCGCCGCTGCGCCCATGCGGCCAGGCCCGCCCCAGCACGACCAGCCGCGACCCCCAGCCAATGTCGGCACGGGCCGGGGCGCGGGGCCGCGGGAAGGACCGAGGCCCCCCGCGGGCTCACGGGTGCTGAGTGCGGCGCCGGCGCGGACTGCCGGCTCCCGGCGGACGCCGCGCCGGGGAAGTCCCGGCAGGGCGGGGCGGGACCGGCGGATCCCCCGCCCGGGGCCGCCCCTGGCACCGGCACCGGCACGCCTCCCGGTGGGCAGCGCTGGCCCCGTGGCCGGTGCGGGCCTTGTCACGTCTCCCCGTGTTTAGTTCTTTTCCCTGTGGGGTTCACGGTGTCATAGAATGATAGAATCGGCTGAGTTGGAAGGGACCTCCGAGATCACCAAGTCCAACCCTTGATCCACTACCACCGCGGTTACCAGACCATGGCACAAAGTGCCACATCCAGTCCCATCTGAAAAACCTCCAGAGACCGAGAATCCACCACTTCCCTGGGCAGCCCATTCCAATGCCTGATTACCCTCTCTGGAAAGAATTTCTTCCTAATATCCAACCTAAACCTCCCCTGGCACGACTTGAGACCATGCTCTCTTGTCTTGCTGATAGTTGCCTGGGAGAAGAGGCCAACCCCCACCTGGCTACAACCTCCTGTCAGGGAGTTGTAGAGTGATGGAGGTCTCCCCTGAGCCTCCTCTTCTCCAGGCTGAACAACCCCAGCTCCCTCAGCCTCTCCTCATACCACTTGTGCTCCAGTCCCTTCTCCAGCCTTGTTGCTCTCCTCTGGACCTGCTCCAGGATCTCAATATCCTTCCTGAATTGAGGGGCCCAGAACTGGACACAGTAACCCCAATACAGCACTACAGGCTTGGGGAAGAGTGGCTGGAAAACAATCCAGCTGCTGGACATGAGCCAGCGTATGCACAGGGGGCCAAGAAGGCCAGTGGCATCCTGGCCTGTACCAGGAATAGTGTGGCCAGCAGGATCAGGGCAGGGATTGTCCCCCTGTACCTGGCACTGGTGAGGGTCCAGCTCTGGGCCCTCACTCCAGGAAAGACACTGAGGTGTTGGAGCACAGTGTCCAGAGAAGGGCAGTGGAGCTGGGGAAGGGACTTGAGCACAAGTGTTAAGAAGAGTGGCTGAGGGAGCTGGAGCTGTTCAGCCTGGAGAAAAGGAGGCTCAGGGGTGACCTTATCACTCTCTGCAACTCCTGAGAGGAGGTTGTAGCCAAGTGGGGTCGGTCTCTTCTCCCAGATAACAAGTGACAGGACACAAGGAAACAACTTCAAGGTATGGCAGAGGAGATTTAGTTGGACATTAGGAGGAATTTCTTCAGAGGAAGGGTCATTGGACATTGGAATGGACTGCCCAGGGAAGTGTCACCATTCCTGGAGCTGTTTAAGGAAAGTACTGGATGTGGCACTCAGTGCCATGGTCTAGTTGCCATGATGGTGCTTGGTCATAGGCTGGACTCGATGATCTTAGAGGTCTTTTCCAGCCTGATTGAATCTGTGATTCTGTGCAGCTTCCCGGATGGGAAAAACCCTTTTGGGCTGGGATTTATTTTTTTTTTAAACCCCCAATTTCCCCCCTCTCCCCAGAGGCTCCCAGGGCCGTGGGAGTGGTGTGCTCAGGCAGAAGAGCTGTGCTGGTGCTTTACAGGTGGATTGGATCCAGTACTGAGGGAAGAGCCTGCAAGGAGGAAGAGAGTCCCCTGGTTCCTCCCCATCTGGTTGCTTGTGCCCTCCTGTCAGCAGTGATTGGTGGGGAGGGGAGCTTTGGGAAGGGGAGAGTGTTTCTTTTGGCTCAGATCTCACATGCACCAGTCATCTGTGCAGTGCTTTGATCTTTAATTGGCCTGGGTGGATGTAGCATCAGCAGTGGGAGAAATTTCCCTCTCCTAGTTCTCTCTAGTTCAGGTGTTAATGGCAGTGTTTTGCTGAGAGAGGGAACAGCTCTGCTTCAACCTGTAACTTGTCTATCTCCCTGCCTGTACTTGCTCACCCCATTAACCTCACCCGCAAAGCTTTGCAGCTGGTGCTAAATGTGGAAATGACAATTTGTTTGTTGTTCTTGTTTAGATGAAAGCTTTTTTCCACTGCCAGTTTGCTAAACAAGGTCTTTTTCAGTTTGGATGCCCAAGTGCAGACAGTCTGGGAACGGAGCAGTGGGCATGAGCTAGTCTTGTTTGGCTTCTCATTCCCACCATGGCTTTGGGAGCCAACACAGTGCTGGCATTGCCATTGGAGATGAGATGCAACAGTGAGGCAGGTAAAGTCAAGGCCCTGCCATGTAACCTGAGGTACCTGGAGGGCTTCAGGGTTGTTTGTTGGCATCCCCCAGCAGCACTTGGCCAAGCTGTCCAGGGTGAATGTGAAACCAGTGTCTGGAGGTGCGTGTTCCAATCCTTGTCTTGTCAAACCATTGTTTCTTCTCTCCTGGCAGTGATGTGGAGGACCAGTGAGTCTGTACAAATTAACTCTTCAATTCTATTCAGCACCTTTTTAGCACAGTAGCTAATAGATTCATAGAATCACAGCATGGTTTGAGTTGGAAAGGACCTTAAAGATCACCTAGTTCCAACCCCCCCTGCCATCAGCAGGGATGCCACCTCGTACACAAGGTTGCTTAGAGTCCCATCCAACCTGGCCTTGAACACTTCCAGGGATGGGGCATCCACACGTTCTGTGGGTGACCTGCTCCAGTGCCTCACCACCCTCACAGTAACTGATCTATGTGAAAGCTGGAGAGCTGTGCATTCTTGGGCTTTTATAGGACACTATAAAGCAATCAACAGGTTACTGTCACCTTGGTTCCTATGAACCTTCTGGTTCAAGGCTTTGTGGTGAAGTCACTGGCATAAGTAATATTTCTATCAGGGAATAGTCAGTTCCCTTGTTTCTTAGGCCACATCTGCTTGATTTAGATTTACTAGGGATTTCTGTGTCCCCCCCTTGTTTGCCATCCTGCCTCCTTATGTATGCTATAGACTCCAGTAGATTTGGATTTCTGTGTTGCCCAGGACCTGTTTTATTCCTCTCTTTCTTCTTACTTGTGCTGATGGAAGCTATCAAACAGTTATTTTACTGTCTGTAAAGATCAGTTCTTTAACTTGGCTACAGACAATTGCAGACCTGACTACACTACTCTCACTATCTCCCTCCTTCCTGTTTTTCCCACCTGGAAGCAGGCACTGTCTGTTGGGAGCTGAAGCATTCCTTGAAACCCTGGAACTGGTGGATTGTGTCTTTGAAAGGTAGCACACCAGAAAAATGTCATGAAGATTGGGCAAAAGAGAATGTCTGCAGTAAAAGATGTCTTCAGGAAAGCTGCTGAGTGGAGATTGCTGCAGTGAGGCAGTGGTGTCTCTGAGGCCTCGTGAAGTGCCCACAGTTTGTTACACAGGTAAAGGAGTCTCCTCTGTCCTCTGGGGCAGGTCTTGCCTTTGTTTCTAAGATTTTGATTTTCTGCTTGGTCTGAAATGTGTGGGCCTGGACTCTCAGCTTTCTGGTATCCGTGTGCTTCCTGCTGCTTTTCCTTTGGTCTGTTGCCAGCGGTGTGCTGTGGGTGATGCAGAGACCCTAAAGCCATACCAAACACTTAACACTAGGGCTGCCATCATGGCTGCTGGTGTGGCATCGACAGCAACAGAGACCAGGAAAGGTTTTGGCCCCATTGAATTCAAATGCTCGGCACCTGCAGTGAGTGCTGGCAGCCTCACTGCTGCAAGAGGGCTGCCTGAGCTGCCTGGGGCCAGCCGGGACAGTGAGGAGCAGAGAACATGGTGTCCCTGTTCCCAGTGTACCCTCCTATCCCATCTACCTCTCCCTAGTTCCCAGCTGTCCCGCTTTCCATTTTTACCACTGCAGGCAATTAAAAGAAATCCTGAAAAGAGTTGCAAGATTGTTTCCCATAAGGTTGCCCCTGAAAAAAGATGAGCCCCATGTGGACACACGAGGCACGAGCGCCAAGTGAATATCTAGGCTGGGAAAGAAGCTCAATGCAGGCTGAATGCACGTGCCTGTAAATGTCCTCTTGACAGACCCAGAATCTCCTGCTCCCAGGGGAACCCACTGGAAACTCATTTATGACCTGTGTCAGCAGAATGACTCAGTGCTTGCCAGACTTTAAAGGCAAGTGTCCTCAAACCATTCCTTGGAGTACAAATGACATAGAAACACGTGGCAAAGACAACGGAATAATTTCTGTTGTGTTTGGGAGGAAGACCTGGGTGTAGAAACCAAGTTCCTTGAGTGTCAGTTCTAAGAATGCCTTTGTCTCTCAGGAGCAGTGCCCAGCATTGATTCAAGCAGAGCTCACAGGACCTCTGGCTGGAGGCACCAGAAGGGTCACAGGCAGCAGATGCCTGCAGGGAGCAGGGCGAGGGCGAAGGAGGGAGAGGATGGTGACCTGCACAAAGGCCAGAGGGAGGAGCTGCTGCAGGTGGTGAGAGGTTGGCACAGACACCAGCACGTGCAGATGGGGGAATCTGGTGATCTCCTCGTGTCTCTCAAAGCCATGCAGTTCTGAAAGGGTTACCTCAGTTTTCTGAGCTTAGAGCATGTGAAACGCAGAGGCACAACAAGAGCAGAGAGAGAGAAGGAAAAATGATATTTCGGAAGCCAAGAAAATAACAAATGGAGGAATCAAGCCTAAGCCTTGTGTTGTGAGAGGGGCAAGAATGCTGGGAGGAGAGGGAATAGGAAAATGTACTTAAGAAGAGGGAGGGGGGAAGAGAGAGAGGTGATGTGACAGAAATGAGCAGAGATGAAACAGGGAGGGAGGCTCACAGTGAATTTATTTGAATTTCCATTCAAATGTTACCCTGGAAGAAAACCCCGGTTCCTGTGAAGCTGTGAAGACTGGGACTGTGGGGGCCCTCCAGGGTGGCCTTGGCTGCTGCCAAGAAGCATTTCTGTTGAGATATATTTTAGAATATACCACGCCACAGCAGGTGTGGGCAATTAGAGGAGAGATCTCCAAAATAGCAGGCGGCTGTCAATTTTTTAGCAAATGGTGTTGCCCTGTTTTTTTTTCTTTGTCCAACTGTGTAGAAATTTATTCTAAGATGCACCATCTTTTACAGAAACATTTTCAAAGGACCTGTTATTTTTTACCCTTCTGTTGCATTTTGTGACCAGACCAGGAGCAGAAGGCTAATCCAAGGGCCAGCCAGGGTGAGTTTTTTTTCCACCGAAAGAAGTTAATGAACTCTAATGAACAACCAAGTTTCAGGAAACTTTCCCCTTTGAAAGCAGAGGGCAAACTTCCTCTTGGTTGGAATTTAACCAAATTACACTGATTACTATCTTTGGGAAATATCACCATTGCTCTCATTTGCCTTTTTATAGTGCTTCACAAATGTATCACGCCTCGGGACACACTAATTTGACAAGTTTGCATTTATGTCCTCCTTTTCTTGGGAGAGGAAACTGAGTCATAGTGGATTTCATAGTTTGAACGAGTCACGCAGTTATCTTGTGGCTGATACATTGATAAGGTGTGAGATAAACTATCATGATTAGATTATTTTGTTCCGTGACGTGGATTGAAATTAAATAGTGCTTAAAAAATACCCCCCAAAGAAACAATTTAGCCTCGTGAGTTTGAGTGGTTTATTGTTTCTTGGACCAAGTGAACACCTTGTCCCTGAACAAAGGTAAAAGATGTCCAGGTTGGATGGGGCTCTGAACAACCTGGTCTGGTTGAAGGTGTCCCTGCCCATGGGCAGGGAAGTTGGAACTAGTTGATCTTCAAGGTCCTCTTCCAACCCAAACCATTCTATAATTTTATGATCCTATGAAAAGTCTACAGGTCTCTGTGGTGTAAATCACAGATTAACTGTTAAATGCTTGTGGGGCAGAGACACAAATAACATTTGGATACCCTTGGTTAGGTGGGTCTGTTTCCCTCAGATTGGTTTGGGTCAGAAAACAGGCATATTGCCTTGGCTTCTTTCATTCCTTTCCAAAGTGCTTTTTTGCTCAGCAAAGAGGGTGAACTGGAAATGTTCTTCCACAGTTCTTCATGACACAGGCTGGGCTGGGAGCCTGGCAGTGATGCTGTGGCAGAACCAGCCTTGTGTGACTGCCCAAAGTGAGCCATGAGCAGCTCATGACAAACATATCTCTGTGTCCCAGCCTTGAGGGGCACGTGCCTGTTTCAGAGCAGCTCTGTGGACTGCATGGAGTGCATGGAATATGTCTTAATGGCCAAGTGCTTTGCTTGCTAGATCCACTCCTGGGTGGAGCATCTGCTGCTCTGCTTTAGCACAAAGTGTTTTCCCGCCCTTCCAAGTGCTTCTTCCAGCCCAAAATGTTCCCATGACTGGCTCTCTGGGTACAATGAAGGTGTTTTCACTCTGGCCCCTTGAGGTGATTGTGGCTGCTGAAATCTCAGGTGCAAAATGAACAAGAACTGGCACAGTATTCATGTTCAGAATCACAGGCTGCTGCATCCTGCGGCCAAAAGAGCTTTGGCCATTCCCAGTTGCAGAGCTAATGATGATGTCTTTGTGTCCTGCAAGGATGGGTGACCACAGTGGCTATTATAAACTAGCCAGCCTGGGCACAGAAGCTGTACTGTGCTCATAAAGAGCAGAAATTTGTTTATAAGTTGTTCGAGTGTGCTCTGTGGCTTCCTGTGGAGCTGTATTGCTCTTGTCTGCTCTGGTCTGTCTGTCGTGGTGAACCTTGTAGCCAGCTGCTTTGTGAGCAAGGCGCCTGGGGAAATGGAAGGAGTGTTTCCACTCCTAGTTTCTGTGATCCTTTTGGGGTGGAATTGGCAAAAATAAACTCCTAAGTGCCACCGCAGACCAAGCCCTCCCTGCAGGACACCATTCATGGTCCACTGTACAGATCTACACGTTTTTCTGCGTGCTTTCACATCAGTGGTTTGTCTTCCAGCAGTGAAATGGTGTGTTGATTCTTGCAGGTCATAATTGAATTTCTACATTCCTGCAGGTTATGTGTGAGAGTCCTGGAAGTTGGAGTTGTTGCGTTTAGGGCTGGTGCCACGAGGCACATTTCGGGAGATTTTCTTCTGTGGATTTTAGAAACAGGTTATCAGCCAACCAGTTGTTTCCTGTCCCTTTTTCCTGCGCACACGTGTTTTTTCCCCCTTACTTTTCTTTTTAATTTAGAGACCTGTGCATTTGGTCACTGTCAGTGTGGCAGCAGGAGTGCTGGAGGCCGGCTGTGCACTGGGCTGCGCACCCACTGTGCAAAGGTTCATCCCCTGCCCTGTAACCCAGCGCAGAAGATGTGCTCCCCGCCTTCTGTTTTTCTTTTGTTCCAACTTTGTCATCCTAAACTGGATGATGCCCACAGCCATCTGCTGCGTTCTGGAGTCTGCGGCACCACGCTGGCTCAATTATGCGCCTCTCTGGGAGAGCAGCAGGGCAGTTTTCTCTTCAGCTTTGAGAGAGTGTTTTCCCCATGCACAGAAGCGAGCTGGATCAGCTGTTCCCATCCACATCAGGTGGACTTTCTGTGTCCGTGCAGTGGAGCTGTCCAGGTGTGGTGGGAGAGCTGCCAGTCTTTCACTGTGCTGAGATGCTGATGCTCAGACGTGGTGGCAGATGTGCTCCCCCGTGGCAGCACTTTAACCATTTGGCCCTTTCAATCTTTACCACCTCATTTACTTTTTGTGACTATATTACTTTTTGTGACTATACGTTTAAACCAAATGTTTTGGGATGATGTGAAATTTAAAGGAGATGGTGCAAATGTAAATTACATTTGCTTTCTTTTGAAATACCCAGGAGAGAAGGGCTACAAAGGGATAACCTTGAGCCTTAAAGTGGATTCCTAGCAAAGTTGTTTCATTATGCTTTCATACCCAGGGAGAATTACTAGTTTCATACTCAAGGAGTAAGGATTTATGTGTGTGATACACCCTGTGACATCAGTCTTCTTCCTGTGGTGTGCAGGGGAGACATAACTTAAATCTGGGCCAAAATGTTATCTTTTCTTTTTCTGCAGGCTTAGATAAATTTTGAGACTCCAGGGCTGCTTCAGGTTTTCTTCTTTGCCTTTTCTGAAGTTAGTGAAGTACCTGGTGGGTTTCAACGTGCAGCCATCCAGGCTTGCTGTTTGAGTCCTCCTGGGCTGTCCATAGTGCCCTGATCCTTTTTCCCCTTCAGCAAATACTTCAGTAAACATGAGGATAGGGGTCAGATCAAGTGGTGGAGAGCTAGAATAGAGGACTCATCTCAGGGACCTGTGCTATTTACATTTAAGACATTTCTGGCCCCACCAGCTGTTCCATGTGTGTTATTTTCAGAAGGGCAATAATCCACGAGAGGTCAGGAGGGTGGAATTGTGTGAATACGTCGGGTGAGGGAGATCAAGACGCTTGGAAGTCCTCAGGCCTTGTCATGACAGAGAGTCACGATCCCAGATGATTATGGCTTGCAGACTGGGAGAACCCCAGGAGAGCTCTGGAAGTGCTGCTTGCGTGGTGAGGAAAGGCTGCTCAGCTGGGTGTTTGTGAGCTGTTTTCAGGAGTCATCTGTGTTTACACTGCTGGCAGGACCACCTGTTCTTTTTTGAACAATAATATATATGTGTGTGTGTATGTGTGTGTGTGTGTGTGTATTGCTGCATTTCTGCATTTATTTTTAGCCCTTCCTAAAAACCCCCGACAGGTTTGAAGGATGCTGTGGATTGTGAGAGGTGCCTGGCGGCATTGCTCACATTGATGGTTGTCAGAATTTCCATGCTAAATCTCTGCTTTGGAAAGGCTTATAACTCATCCTTCTATTCTTGGTCCTGCAGCTCTTGTATCCTGGAAAAAAATAAAAAAAATAAAAACCCAAACAACTTTTTTAAAAACCGCTCGGTTTTCTCACAGGTTTGTGAAAATCAGACTTGGCCTAAACCAGAGCTTCTTCAAAGCAGACGTTGAGTCTTGTCACCTTATTTTTACAGTGCCTATTTGCAAATGTATGTCAGGTCTCTTTAATATGTTTCATATGGGCAAATGGAAAAACGGTTTTGCTTAGCAGGCTGATACAGACACTGGATGGTGTAAAATGTCAGGGAGCCAACAGCAGTCAGGTCCCCCCCACCAGCTGTGAGGAAGCACAAAGCCAGCTGAATTCTGGCAGAGGCTGGGCAGTCTCCACATCTGGAGCGATACCAGTTGCAGAATTATAGGGTGAATGCTCCTTGTGTCAAGAGCTAGCAGAGATATGAGACATACCATGGTTTTTTACGTTTATCAACGAAGGACATGCGTGTTGCTGTTACCTGCAGTCAGTGAGAAAAATCCAGTGCAAAGCAGCAGCCGATAACTTTAATTAAGAAACACATAGTTATCCCTAATTAACTTTATGGCTTATATTTCCATGATATCTTCCATCCATGCAGAGCAAAGCAGGTCACAGCCACATCATTCTGATTCCCAGTGCCCACCCAGGAGAGACTGTGCTGGGAGGAGATTTAACAGTGTGCCCTGGTGGTGCTGTGAATCCATGGCAAAACAGGGAACAGCACACAGGAGCCCAAGTCATGCAACTGTGCTGGGGGGACTGAGCTGCATCTCTTCTGAGAGTTTTCCCACGTTTTGAGAGCCGTTGAAATTTTAGCTGCAAATAGTGCATTTGTATGCAGACGGTAGGTGCTAATTCAAAACGTGAAGGCAATGAACTCGAAACTGGGTCCTGATGCACAGTGAGAATCGTGGAGGGAGCACTGGGAACTTGAGCTGAATCAAAGTCAGTGTAATTTCTCATGCAGCGTTCAGTAGGCCATTCAAACTCAGATTATCTTTTGGCAGATGGGAATAACACTTATTCCCTGTCTCTCCAGGAAGGCTGTGAGGTAGCAAAGTACGTGCAGAAGGCTTTGTATATGCAAGAGCTCAGCCGCTTCTCAAAATATATTAGTAGCTGTTTGAATGACAGATACAACCTTTCCTTCAGGTCTTTCCTGACAGCTCTGGACCCTTATGGTTATGAAAACACAGCTATTACAAAATGGAAATGGTCCTGTTGCTTTTGTGCATGTTACATGGGTGCACACACGGTGCCATATCTGTTTCACTGGCAGCTCAAGACACGGGCTTTAAACTCTTTTATCCTAATTTCTCTTCCTCTGCAACGGATTTTTCTTAGGACACAAAAGGTTTTTTGTTCTGGTTCCCCTGTACACCTGCTGTCTATCTCAGGGCATTGCATTCCTGTCGGATCTCAGCACCTCCCTAGTGGGAGGCAAGGGCCACTGTATTATTTATCCAGGTGGGAATTTCAGGCAAGCAAAGGTGACTCGCCTGTTGTCAGACGCAAAAGCCGCTGGGGTTGGAACCTGAGGGCACTCTCCAAATTTTCAGACTGGTGCCAGAACTGCTTGTCCAGGCTCAGTGTTATCTTTTGCTGCTGTTCTGATCCCATCTGGCTGTCAGCTGTACCAGCCAGTGCTCCGTGGGTATTCACGCTGCTGCCAGTTCTCATGTCTCAACTGGGAGTCATTTAATGCGGGTGACTGAGATTCCTCAAGAGGAAGAATTTGAAGTATCCCAGACAATGGTATGGTTAACATTGGTTTTGTCCTAAGTCTGTGTTTTAGTATTTATTTTAAGGATGGTTGACACAAACGGGTTTTTCTAGAGGCTTTAGTGTCTGTGGTTTTGGACATGAAAAAGGTTCAGAGGCAAAATAGCCTTAGATTTGGAGTTTAATATTCTTTCCTCATAAGATAATCGAATAAATGGGAAGACAAACGTGATTTAAAATCTTCAGTGACAGTAAGCCTGTAAGAAAGGGAAAGCACAACGTTTTTCACGATGCATCTGACATTTTTGGAGAAAGATCCCTGGTAAAGCACGACTGCAAGTCAACAGGGTCAACACATGAGTTGGAGAAAGGAATGGGGCACGTCTCCCTTGGTAAAAAACTTTAGTGCGTGTTCTCTTACTCTCAATTACCCTAATTTGAAGTGGGGAGCTGATGAATATTGCTAAATGGACTGAAACAAACAACAGCACTGTGGACAAAAAGTAGTCCTTATGAACTGCAGTGTATCAACCACGGTGAATGTCTCACAGATTTGTAGGTTTTAATGCTGGGGTGGCTGCTCTGACTGTCTGCTCCATGTAGGGGAGAGGACCTTAACCAATAATTTCCAGTGGGGTCAGTAACTTCTTTTAGTACCAGTGCACACCTTTATAGACCCCTTAACCTATTTGCACCATAGACAGCAGACTGTTCACCTTACCCCCAGATGTGCACCAGGAGAGGGAAAGGGCTGAAGTGTCTCAGTGTGTTTTTGCTTTGATGATCTCGAGCTCTCAGGTACCTCACTGTGCTGGGAGCTGTGATGTGCTTGACTGGTCAGAGATCTCCATCAGGGGTCAGTGAGGATTGTTCTGAGTTCTCTTTCATTTAATGAATGTCTTTATTGTTGATTTAGGACTGGGCACTTCAATGAACTTCTCAGGAAGTCCTCGAATTTGGCGTTTCTCTGGAAATGTCAGAGATAAAAGGAATCTGGAGAAGCTGGAAATATGGAGAGCAAACTGTAGCTATGTCCTAACAAAATACAAGACCACAGAAGGGAAAAACAATCCAAAGCATAATTTCAGGGGGGAAAACAGGTGAGAAAAGAGTTCTCGTGATCTGTAAAGATTGAAAAAAATTAATTGAATGGGCTGTGAAAAATGAATATGAATTGGAAAAAAAAGCACATTTTTCTGTAAATAGCAGCTGCCACCTGTATTTTTGGGTCAACAGTCCCTGTTATGTAGCAAAGATGATGGTAATTTCTGCTATGCATGTGTACCTAAGTGCTTTTTCAAATCTGGGCTGAAGTGGAAGAAAAGAAAGGTGGGAAGAAAACGTGGTTTCGTTGGACTATATGATTTAGCAATGGCTAATTTTAGGCACTTGTTTCTGAAAAGTCTTGCCTGTAGCCTGGCACCCATCAAACTGGTTCTGTCAGAAGCACTTTTCAACCTCAAACTTCGTTCCCAGGCTGAAGAGCTGGCACGGCATTTACTTAAAAAACAAACCCAAACAAATAGCAGCAAGTTTCTGACCTCAGGCTTGCCTCTTGCTGCTAATCTGATTCCTTTTAAGGGTAGGAGCTGGTGGTTAACATGATTTCTAGTGAAACCCCGCATGCAGCTGAATATGAGAGTGTTGGGTTTTGCTGGGGCCGTTGTTAAAAATGTCATGGCCTACCCACCCATATCCAATTTCTAGGAAAATCTTTCGATGTGTCTTTTGCATTCTTTGTATTGTCACATAGCTGACCATCATCGACATGCCTTCTTAAGATTAGGTCCATGTCCGACACCAGCATGAAATTTAACTCTCTGGTGAGATTTTGATCTCTAGCTTGGCCCCATCTGTTTTACCCCTTCCTGTCTAAAATAACTTTATGATAAAGAGGAGCTTTTGCGTATGAATAGTGAGTCACAAGCCCCAGCTCTGAGTAATCCCAGAGCTACTCCCCGCTGTGATCCAGCTCCAGGAGATGGAGATGTCCTCTCAGAAAATAACAGTGCTCTGCAGGGGACTTGGTTTTGCAGTCCTACAGGTCTCTGTCCAGAAATAATTCCAAAGGAACATGTAAATATTGCAGTTTTTCTGAGTTTTGCTTCCTGACTTGCTCTGGGGAAATATTTTTTTCCAGCAAATGTGGAATAATTGCTTTTGTTCATCCAGAGACTGCTGGATTCGTGTTAGTAGGTTGGCTGTGAAGCCTGGTGTGGCAAACTGCATTAGAGGAAGGGGAATGTGTTTTATGCCGATGCCAGAGTATGTTCATGGAATCACAGAAAATGCTAAGTTGGAAGGGACCCACAAGGATCATCGAGTCCCACTCCTGGCCCTGCACAGGACACCCCAAGAGTCACACCACGTGCCTGAGAGTGTTGTCCAAATGCTTCTTGAACTCAGACAGGCTTGGTGCTGTGACCATTGCCCCAGAGAGTGTGCTTCAGTGCCCAACCACCCTATGTGTGAAGAACTTTTTCCTGATGTCCAACCTAAACCTCCCCCACCTCAGCTTCACGCCCTTTCCTCAAGTCCTGTCACCGGTCACCACAGAGCAGAGATCAGTCCCCACCCCTCCTCTTCCCCTCACAAGGAAGTTGTAACTGCAAAGAGGTCTTTAAAATGTCTTTTGGTGAGAATTTCTTGCGTGTAGTCTCCAGCAGAGGTGCTTGGTTTGGTTTGGGATTGGCAGGATTGGTTACACAACACTGTTTGTGCTTCTTGACGGCTGGAGGAACACAGAGCTGCCTCTGGGGTGGATATTGGCCCGTATGAATCTAAAATTTAGTGTCCTTGACTGACATTTACTTTCTGAGAACTCTGTTGCCTGTCAAACTCAATTGCTCAAACGTCTGTGGGAAACCAGTGGTGGTATGTGAATGTGGTCTCAGTAAATTCATTTTTCAAAATGTGAACCAATGTTCACAGAAGGAAAAATGAAGCATTTCTGCATTATTTGGCTGGAGTGAGTGTTACAAGCTCATTTGATCCTCTTTCTTTTTCTGTCATCACATTTTCATGACAATGTTATATATGTATGATATTGCAATTCCCGTGCTCCCCAGAAAGATCTTTAATCATCTAGACCATATAAGCAATGAACACTTCAGGCAAAAGCAAAGCTATTAATTTTGCACTTCAAAGTCACAGTTTTTCCCCCCACAAAGTGTATCTTACAAAGCTGCCACTCTCCATCCTCATTCTCAGTCCATCCACACTTCTGCTGCAGCTGGTAACCCAAATCACTGAAACGTTGCACTTTTGTTCACAGATGTGTGCAAAAACTGGCATCAGCCCTGTGCAGGATCCCCTTCTCTAATAACCCCTGCTGGGATGAGGTGTTGGAATCCCCTGGGGGCAGTCAGAGCCTGTGCATCCCTCTGGTCAGACTGTGTGGTTGCTGAGAGCCTCCCAAGGGAGCAGAGGCAGAGGGAGCTCCCCTGGGAGCAGCAGTTCCCCTCGTGCCTGTGTTAGTCCCAGCCTTCCCGGCAGGCAGCAGCGTTGTCTGTGCTATGCTGACTTTTTGAATTGTGAATTTTTGGTTCTTTGGCCGTTTGCAGTCCAGTCAAGCATGTTCCCATTCCTATGGACACACAGTGCTTTTATTCTTTGGGTTTTGGGTCTTCCTAATTCCTTGGCCTCAGCGATATTTCATGGAGGAGTGTTTGAGGGGAGATTGTGTAGTCTATCATCTTTTTACCTATTCCCTTTTAACTGTCTGAAGTGTTACCACCATAGAGTTTGTTTGAGTTTTGCCTTGCTCACATATTCTGAAATAAGATACAACTTGCTTGACCCATGTGCCATTATTTTAAGTATCTCTCTCAATTTCTCCCTCGTTTGTCTCTTGGCCTGCTCAGCTGTCCCAGTGTGCTGTTCATGGAGAGGAACTCAGAGGCATGGCCTTGTCTCAATTCATTACTTTATTAGTTTTGGCATTCTATGTATTTTTAAATATAGATTTTCCTTTTATAGCATTAAGTATTTCTGTTTTGAGGGCTTGTTGAAATGCATGTTTCCCTATCCTGCTATCTCAGACTCAGCAGCTGATCAACACAAGCTGTAGATCAGAACTGACTTCTGACTCCTTCAAACACCAGTTAGAGAAGGAAATGATTTGAGGTGTGCTGACCAAGGAGATGACTGGGGATGGTGTTTCTGTCAAATGTTGGTTCCAGCTGCTGCTGGAGAATTCAGAGTTCTGACTGTCTGAGCAGACTGAGCAGGTAAGACCCTGGAGAAAAGAGGGACAAGAGCAGAATGAAAAGCTCTCATGCTTTCTCTTGTCTACCTCTCAGAGCATTGTCTTTGTAATGCTGCTATTTAAAGATTGAGTGCCTATCCAAGGACTGAACTTAATATATAATGTTGATTCAGGTCACAACTATAAGGTTGTCCACCCATCCATCTGGTACAGAGCAATACATACTAAATCTGTCTGAAAGGACAGGCCAACCTGGGGTAAATGTGCTCCTGTTATGGTGTGATAGCCTGGCCAGCCTTGACAGTGGATTCCAAGAATCACAAGTTTGTGGTCTGTCAGCCAGTGCAAACATCAACCCATCAAATATTCCCCACTTGTTATACCTAGAGGACAGAACCATGAGAATAAATGGCATTAAGAAATGAGTGGCAGAGGGAAATCACCTGCTTGGATACATGCCATCTCTAGTATGGGAAACAGAGAGCTGCGATGGTTGTATTCCTGTGGTCACAAAAATCACCAAAATGCCACCTGTGAATGTGCTTGGATCATAGAGGTCTGACATGGCACAGAGGACATCCCTATCCTCTTTTTCCCTCTTACTCCCCAGCAGAGACTGTAGCTCAGAGTTTTTAAAGTTTGGGCTACTGCTTGTTTTAAACAAAGAACAGTTTATTAAACAAGGCCTGGGTTCATGCTTGAGTGGCCCTACTAAACAGCAATATCACTCAATAGCCAAGTTTTCCAAGGGGAGTGCTCCTTGACTTCCTCATTGCATGTCTCTCCCATCAAGGTGGCACCCTATGGGATAGGCATGCTCAGGGCCATGCAAATGCCAATTAAACACCCAAGGCCTGCAGCCTAATCCTGCCTTCTCGTGGCGTTTTGTGGCTGTGGGAGCTCAGATGGTATCCTCACTTCTGGGCTGAAAATCCCCAGACCAGTCTCAAAGGGTCCCTGTAGTTTCTAACACAGTTAAAGATCCTTGTCTCAGTGTTCTCACTGAATTCTGAATTCATTCTTTATGCCCCCTCTCAGGCTCCTTCCTGGGACCCAGTACCTTACTGGTCTCCAGCTTCCCAGCCTGTAGAGTCCCAAGGGGTGGGAGGTCGTGTGGAGAAAGGGAGGAAAGGCACTTCCTTTGGGTGGACAGGGGGATGCAAGGTCAGAAGGAAAGAGCCTGTGAAAGTTGCAAAGTGGGAGCAAAGGATGAAGTTCAGAGAAGAGGCATAGCTGGGGGAAGAAAGGGATTTTCTGTGGGCTGGGCAACTGTCTCTTAAGAGATTTGAGTACCCACAGGAACGCTGCAGAGATGGTTAGCAGTGGATTTTCAATGTCTCTCATGACCTTGTCTCTTAAAAAGACATCAGGGCTCTGTTACTTCATGGAAAAGCAATCAGATGCTTGGGGCACAGGTTTTGCTGCCCTCTCCCTGCTGAGTTGGCCTCCCATCACAGGTGACCTCTCTGGGTGCAGAGATGTGCCAGGAGATGCAAGGGTCGAGCGTTTCCATTGCTAGAGGATGGAAGCTCTGCCCTCTGACCAGCTCTTCCCAGTCTTCCTTGGTGATGCAAAGGCAGGCAGGGGAGCTGGAGGGGGTTTCTGTTAGCCAGTCAATCAATCATTTCCCAATGTTTATTATTTATCCCCCTGGCCAAACCCTCCCCTCATTCCTACCACTCTGGGCGATGGGAATTTTTGTGATCTCTGAGCAGCAGAGGCTGGCGGGCAGCCTGATCGATGCTAGAGCTCGTTCTCAGCCACGTGAGAGGAGAAACATCAACAAGGAGAGATGGAGTTAGAACTTTATTAGGAGAAACCTAGACACGATTGACTAAAAACACATGTTAAGGAGAACACACGGGCCTTTTCAGGATTAAAAAATACAAATATATAAAAACTTACAAACAGAAAAAAAAATGGTTTTCCCCCCTCTGAGTGTGTGAGCATGTATGTATGTGTACAGGGAACTGTACCAAAGCTAACTATGTATCAGGAGCAATGACTCACAATGCCTTTCAGTGGCCCTAAGAGAGGGAATGGCTCGGTCCCCTCCTAAGCTGGTCCCTGGCCACTGGCTCGTGCAGTCCAGTGTTGGGAACCCTGCTGTGGCCCGTGCCTGAAAGGGTAAACAGCAGGGAGCAGCTTAACTCTGTTTAGCAGGTAGCTTTACCAGAGGGATGTCAGCTCTGGTAAAACCTATCTCGTATATCGAATGGGAGCTGCCTACAGACCTCCCACACCAGACTCACTGCGCAGTGCTGGGCCCCAGTGGTTGCCCTGAGAGGCAACAGTGGTGGAAAGACCCAGCCCATGGGTGATTTCTTATGCCACGTGTGCTAGGGATGGAGTGGAGATGATGACCAGATAGCAGAGCAGGGACTTGCTGTGAGGACAAATGACTCGTGCTGACTGGCTTGGGAGAGCAGCCAAGACGACGATGTGCATGATGTGCAGGACCTGGAGAAGCCTCTTGCTCCTTGCAAAAGATGATGAAGTGTTTTGGTAGGTTGGTGAGAAGACACAGGCCGTACCAGATAAACAGAGGATGCTTTTCTCTCAAGTGGGCAGCTGGCAGCACCCTTTCAGCAGCATTCAGGTTGCTTGAAAGATGAGTTTAAAAAGGGGGAACTCACTTTGTTTCCACATGGTAATTCCTCTTTTCTACTAGGAAGATATCTGTTCTCACAGGAGAGTCTGTCTTTCTGTTAATGGATGTCTTGCTTAGAATTGATGACATAAGTATCTTGGGAAAATTCCCTGGTCTTCATCAACTGGTCATCTAAGTGATTTCCCTGGGGCCAGTCTGCTGCCCTGACTTGGGAATGAGGAAGGGATTCCAATGTTAGGCATGAGGCAGCTGTGCTGGGGGGAGCACAGATGTCTTTATTAATGGTGAAGAGTTGCTATATACACAGTGTCAAAAAATTCAAGTAGGATTTATCGTGTAAGGTAAACTGGTATAAAATATCTGGGCTCAGGTAGAGAAAGGGAAGGTTAGAAAGGGCCAGAAAAAAGCAGATGAGAAAGTCTTTCTTTCAGAAAGCCGACTGGTGTGTTTCTGCTCCCTGCAGGTGAGAGAAGCTTCAACTCAGTATAATTGCCAAGCTGATGTTGCAAATGTTGACTAGAGACCAAAGAAGATGTGAGGGGTTTGAGGTCCAGTCAGTCTGTTGAATACAGTGTCTGGGTGGATACCCACTGGGCAGCTCAGGAGGCTGCTGGCCTGTGCTCTACCAGGCTAAGGATGGGAACCTCTCATCCCTGTGGGTCCCATGACAAAAATACGTCTGAGGGCTTCCCATCCCGAGATTGGTGCCTCTCTTCAGTGCCTGTATCCCAGTGGCTGTCCCTGCCTTAAGCTGTGAGAGGTGCTGTCTGCAGTGTAACGATGATGTTCGCTGGAAAGGAGCGAGAGGGTGTTAACACAGAGAGGTTAGTGGCAAGAGTTTGGAGTCCACTTTGCAGAAGTTCTGCTGGGGGCTGAGGCTGCCCCTTCTCCTCACCCCTGCTGGAGACAGGTCACACAGACAAATCATCCGACCTTGCCTTGCTGCTGGCACGGCTGGCCTTGCTGAACCGGCGCTTCTCGTTGAAGTAGTTCTCGGGGAAGGAGGGCGCTGCGCTTTCACTGGCCACCTCCGGACTCTCCACGTAGCTGGACTTCATGAAAGGCCCTTCACCAGCAGCATCCTCCTGGCCGTGGACCCTCTCGGTGGCGAAGTTGGCGGTGTTCTGCTGGGAGGCCACCTTGTTGCTGAAGGGGCTGATGAACTTCCCGTTGGCACCTGACAAGCACTGGTTAAAATCTGGCGGGGGAGTGTACATCTGGGCCCTTTCTGCCTGTGGGGCAGACTCCAGCCTGGTGGGGGCCGTGCTGGGGCTGGGTTTGTAGGAGCGGGAGCACCTCTCCTTGGCTTTCTTCCAGCCCAAGTGGTAGAGCTCGGCCAGGCTGAGGAACAGGGAGAGCACGGCCACAGCCAGCATGAAGACGATGAACACGTTCTTCTCCGTGGGACGGGACACGTAGCAGTTGACGGGGTGGGGGCAAGGTGCCCGCTGGCAGATGTACAGGGTCTCCAGGAAGATCCCGTACAGGACGTACTGTCCCACAATGAAGGCCACTTCCATGGCAGTCCGGATCAAAATGCTGTAGACGTAGGTGTTCAGCAGGCTGCCCCTGAGTATGATTTTGCCTCCTGATTCATCCCAGCAAGACAGCTCAGCCTTCTCTGGCACGGAGCACTTCTGCTGGTAGTATGTGTCACCACTGTTCTTCATCTCTCGGGCCTCCATTTCTGCCTCCTTCATCTTCCTCTTCTCCTCCATGCGCACTGTGTGCATCGCGTGGCCCATGTACACCAGGCTCGGGGTGGAGACAAAGATGATCTGGAGGACCCAAAAGCGGACGTGGGAGATGGGGAAAGCCTTGTCGTAGCAGACGTTCTCGCAGCCAGGCTGCTGGGTGTCACACATGAAGTCAGACTGCTCGTCCCCCCAGGAGGACTCGGCCGCCGTGCCCAGCACCAGCATCCGGAAGATGAAGAGCACGGTCAACCAGACCTTCCCCACCACTGTGGAGTGTTTGTGGACCTCCTCGAGGAACTCTCCCAGGAAACTCCAGTCCCCCATTTCTGCTCACCGGGAGGGGTGAGAAGTCTTGAGAATTGGACACAGCCTCTGCGGGAGCAAACAGAAGAGAGTGGTTCTAAGGAGGGTTAGGGACTGCCCAGCTGATAATGCATGGAGTGAAATGGTTTGTTTTGTGTCACAAGAAATGTTTTCATTTGACCTGAAATGAATGAGGTCTGGTTTGCTGAAAACTCTGTTTCATACCCACTGAAAACAACGTGTTGGGTTTGTTTGTTTGTTTTTTAATTCAGCTACTGCGACAAAAAGTGATCTTTTTTTTGCAAAGCACAGCTGCAACCTAATAAATGGGCTGCCAAAACCTTGAGGGTGAGCCAGATGTATTCTTGGTTCAGAAAGTCCTTTCACTGTGGTCTGCATGTTGCATCCTCTGTGGACTGCGTAGTTAAAGCAGCACTCATTTGTCTGCAAACTGTGCTCTGGGGAATCCTTAGTGGGCTGATCCCCTGGGAGTTAGGACTGGAGTCTACAGCTTGGGCTGGCACTTTCATATGTTGCCTTTGTGTAATGCCTGCACCAACAGCTGGAATGTGAAGTGCTCACAGCTCTGAGCTTCACCTATGAGCTCGATGCCACCACTGAGAGAAATGCAGAGAAAACCTTTCTGTTGCCCACCTGCCCCTGTCCATGGGTTTTGCTTTGGTTTTGCAGTGTCTCCAGCTGCAAGTGTTTAGTTTTCAATTTTCAGATGTTTTGGGGAGCTGTGTCAGTCCTGCAAACCTAATCCTCTGCCACCCTCTCGTGCCTCTCTGAGAGGGAACTACTGCAAAATCTAAATGGTTGGTCTCACTCCTTCCTCTCTTCTGAAGTTCTGAGGCAAAATTCACAGTTCAATTGACACAGACAAAGGAAAAAAAAAACCTCCTTTGAAGTGCCTCCCAAGGATCAGCAACTCCTGGGAAGTGCTGTTGGTAGGCGGTCTGATGAGAGGAAAGGTTTGGTGGACTGGCAGTAAGATTGCAAAGTGAAGATGCAGGACAGCCTGCTCCAGGTTTGTTTCTGACTCTGACAGACTGTTTTTGGACAAGTTACTTAACCTCATGCATAAAAAGGTAGCAATGGGTTTAATCCATCTTCTGTGGGGCTCTGTGGGAGTGCTTGAGCAATCATTTGATCCAGTTATACTCCCCATACTTGCCTTCCCAGGGCACTGCAAAGCTCTCCCTTGTGCTTTAAGGGCTAGGTGCTATAAAATGTTCAGTATTACCTTGGAGATCATGTTCTCTCACAGTCAGTCTTTTGGAAAACAGCATTTTAATAAGTAAATGTAAAAATAATCATCATAATGAAATATTAAAAGCTCTAGTCAAGGTAAAACCCGAAGCCGTAGGGACCAAATTGTTAACTCTCCTTCTTTATTGTCCCTTGTCCTGCCTTTAAGAGCCAATTATTTTTATGGTGCAAAGAACGTCTGTGGAGAGTAGACACTGTTAAAAGCTGAAAATTTACTGCAGCAATACTGTGTAGATTTCCCTGTGAGCAAAAGCTGAAGAACAGAGAGACAGACTTTTTGGGGAAGCAACATTCCCTCCTCTGGTTGTGTGAGTGATGTCATTTAATGTAGCAGCACACACGGTGATTTATGCCATTGCTTGTTCATGTGCTGTGTGTCCATCTGCAAGGATGGATGGGGCAAAAGATCAAAAGTTGAATCCTTAAATTCCTGGTGCTTCTGAGGGCTGCCTTGTGGAAAGGTGAGAGTTGCCCGGGTAAGGAGACAGGGAGGTGGCCACTTGCTGCCCCACCAGCTGTCAGAGGCTGTGTGAGGAGGGAGAAGGGACATACCAGAAAGCAAAGGATGGGCTTTGGCTCTGTCCTGCTCTGGCAGGCGTGCTGCAATCATGCTGATGCAGATCCTGGTGGCTCCTTGGCGTATGAAGAATGTTTCATCTGCTGCCAGCCCAGAGCTGGAGGAGCAGTAACACAGAAAATCAGCTGGTCTTTCTGGCTCCTCTTGTCTGCACTGGTGAAAACTGGTGAGTGAGTGGGTCTGTCTTACCTTCTGAAATAGCTTTAGTGCAGTAACTGCATTCTGGAGAAATTAGCATATGGCTCCATTCCAGGAGCACCAGGGGATTCAATACAGGCAGATAAATCAGTGATGGGAAATATTTACAGCCTGTGGTGCTGAAATCAGTATGTTTGCTCTTTTTCCCCCCAGAGTGCAGACAAGGCAACCAGCTACCTAAAGTTCAATATATAGGTGTGTCCAATCAATGTCTTTATGCTGTAGCACAACTGTATGCGTGGAATATTTCTTACAAGACAGCATGGACAGTGGTGGGTGTCCTCATTTATCCAGGTGAATTTATGTTGTTTTCAGGTGCCCCTAGTGCTCCTGCTGTTGTTAGCTGGCAGCTGCCTTTTCTTGTCTCACCTCGCTGTTTAGCACAAAAATGAACACAGTTTTTAGCACAAAAAAGGGCAAAAAATGGCTTTGCAAAGGCTGAGTGTTCCTTCCTGCCACAGGGATGTACAGTCACAAACTAAGCCCCTCTTCCCATCAGTTCTACTGTGTGCAGGTTGTTTGGGGTTTTACTATGGCTTGTGTTCCTCAGGGAAGGCCACTAAACCTAGGCACTTGCAAATTGTAAAAATCAGAATGTGCAGAACACAAAGTAAAGCAAAAGTAAGCGCAGGAGGAGTCCAGAAATAAAAAATGTTAATGAATGAGAGAAGAACAGTAATTCACCTGTCTCACACACGCACAGAATTTTTTAAGAGGCTGTAAATCAGAAGGATCCAAAGCTGACAGTCATGAGGCTTAGGCTAGACAATAGGGACATTTCCTCTGTCTTCCCCTCCACAGACTGTCTAAAGGAGGGACTGCCCAGAGATGCCTCCTGATCATCCTGCTACAGCCCCAGAGAGAGCTGAGGTGGCTGCTGCAAGGGAGTGGGTGGCCACAGGAGAATGGGTTTTGGAAACCAAGAGAAGGACGTTCCTTCCTAGAGCAGTGTTTTTGGCTTAGATATTTGATAGTTATTGCCGAGCTATTCTTGGAGTGCCAGACCAAGGGTCTTCTAGAACATCTATCTCTCTGCTGCCAGCAAGAAAAGAAGGGATCGTTGTCACCTTCCTGACAGCTTTTCCTGGCTATGCAGAGCTGCCACTGACCCAGCCTTTCTCCTCAGGGCTTTACTATTCTTGGGAATTTTCCATATAGTTCTCTTTCCTCATTCCCAGACTACTGTTGCCCTCGAATGCTTTGACCTCTCAGTGTCTGAGCATCTGCAGCCTTTTATATTCCTAGTTTGGGCTCGGTTGGGTAAATCTGGTCGCGCTCTGGTGTGACTCGGCAAAAAATACCTCTGGGTATCTTTGTGGGGTCTCAGCACCTGATAGAAGAGAGCCTTGACAGCAGGGCCATGCATATTCATGTGCAGTTGTGGGCTGTGCTGCTGCTCTGCCATGCTTCTGGCTGACAGCTTCCTGCTGGATCAACACCGGAGCTGTGCTCAGTCATGGGATCTTGGCACCGGGAAACGCGCGTGCGACAAAGACCAGTGCAGCTTGGCACAGACCCAGCTTAATCATCACCTGGAATGCTACTAAAGCTGGGGAAAACTGAGTATCACACCACAGGCCAAGCCTGGAGTCTGCTCAGCTCCGGGCTGCCTTGTGACTGCCAAATTCCACGATAAAAATACCCCAGTGGGGACAGCACCTGCTGGTACGCCGGGCTGGCTCACACTGCTCACAGCCACTGCCTGCTCTCTGCCATTCCTGTTTTTGCACCACATTTATCTGTGGGAAGAGAAGTGTCCGTTGCCCCCTGAGCAGCTTTTCCCATCCTCTTGGTGTGATGCCACATGCTCTGAAGGACAGGCAAGCACTTCACATCACTGCTGCTTGCCCCAGCCAGCACACTTACTCTGGTTGGAACTAGCCAGGGCTTGATGAACAGCTAGGAAATTCACACCAGAGAGCCAGGAGGGCTGTTCCTGTGCAATCATTTTTATATGAGTTTATTTCCCTAGGGGTTGTTAGGGAGAAAGTTTCTCCCCCTTTAGAAGACAGGCGAGACTATCAGCGGTGATATAAATAGCTGAGCTCGACACTTCACGCTAGCTTTTCCCACAAGGAAGGTGACAGGAGGTCGCCATCTCTGCAGAATGTTTCTAAAATAAAGTGGAGAGTCTGATTATAACACTGTTTCTGCTCTCCCTCGCTGGGCTCACCTCTTCCCCTTGGCAGGTCCCAGGGGCACGTGGAGAGGCTCTCCGAGGAAGGCTCCTTTGTGTGAGGCAAGCACAGTTCCCAGGGAGGGGGAAAGTATCGAATTCAAAGCCATTTTAATTCTGCCCAGTCTCTGTGCATGATTTGCTCGATAGGATACAAATGCGTGTCTCTGATAGCTACTGAGATTTCCCAACACGCTGGAGGGCTGGGGCCCTGGATGTTTTAAGAGGCTCACACTCAGGACACGCAGCTGTGTGTGGAGACCCTGCAATAAGTGCATCCCCTCCAAGCTGCCAAATGGGGAGGCAGCCGTCCCCTTTGGGTGCTGGGCAAGTGAGCAGTGACAGCCCTTTGCAGTAGAGCATCCAGGCCAGCTGTGGCATGGGCAGTGCCTAGGAACTGCTTGTGGCTTTCCCTCCTCCAGCTGTGTTATCTCACAGGAGGTCCAGGCCAGCACATGGCACAATGGATGTCCACCCTGGGGGTATGTGGGCAGAGATCTTTTCCCCTGTGTGACAGGCTTCACCTGTCAGGCTGGAGCCATACATGAGCAGAGCCCACACTACAAAACTGTCCTTTCACACCTGTAGACGCTTAGGAAGAACACTTTCAGCTCTGAACTGGAGGTTGGTTAATGCTACTTCACTTAAGGGTCTCCAGCCCTCTGTCAGCAGTAGTCGAGCCTCACAGCATCCCATGCAGTGCAGATGCTGTCCTCTCTATCTTGCAGATGATGGTCACTGCAACAGAAAGGATGAACTGCTTTTTTGAGGTCACTGTGTTAGAGACAATCTGGGGACAGAGATCAGGAGTTGTCACTTGCAAACTTGTGCCCTTTTTTCTATGCAGCACTGCCTCTTAAACCTCGTGACAGCAACACAACGTTGCTTTTACATCTGCTTTTTACGTCTGCTTCTACAGACCACATCCGCTTCTACAGACCACATCCCTTCTCTGCTGTGCCCCAGGACAGCACTGGCTTGGTTACCTGAAAGAAAACCCTCTCGTGCTGCCTGTCTATAGCAGGTACACCTGGCAGAACCAGGGGGCTTTTTGTTTTGATTTGTTGTTTTTGTGGGAGTTGGTTTTGGTACTTTTTGAATAGGCAAACATTTTGTTATTTCTGGCAGAGCCCACAGCCATGGTCAGTGCCCAAAAAGGAAGTAGCAGCCTTTACAATGTATGTACACAGAGTTCCTTTGTTGCCAGGACCTGGTCAGGAAGCATTTTGGGGACATGTGGCTTACAGCATTAAAAGATGAATAAAGTTAGAAATGCAATGTCCAGTGTGGGTGTGATGCTTTGAATTCCAGAGGCTTTTCATAGTTTTGTGACACAGATTGATGCTAAAGCCCACCTCAGCAGGTATCTTTTTGTTCACTGTTTGGCTTTTTCATATGGGTGTACAATAGACAAGCAATGACCTATTAGGCATTTTTGTCCAAGTACCATCCCTCTGGCTTCATATATTCATGCATGTTCTTATCATAAGTGTCTGCCTGAAACAGGCCAGTTCTTTAGCCAAATTTGATCTGCACATGAATCTGGACTAAATAGTTCTGTACTTATTTATGCTTTTAAAAGAAAAAGAAAAAAAAGACATGTCTGGATAGGTTCCTTTCTAGTTCCTTGGGTTCAAAGTCCTGTGCTGAACCAGTATCAGGGAGAGTGATTTTGACCCCAGTGCTCGAATCTCACCAGAGAGGAACAGCTCTGTGTTAACAGCTCCTGTCCTAGAGGACAGACATCCAACATTGCTTATCTTTCTGCTCCTCCCGAGTTCTCTGCAGTTTCTGGGAGGGTCACACTGGTATCCAGACCACTGGCCCTACTTGTAGCTGCAGACAGCTTGTTATTCCCTGACAGGGTGTGCTTTCCCCCTCCTCTCCAAATGTGGAAAATCTCGGAGTTCACAAAAAACAGAGTGGGTGAGAAGATAAGGGAGCTGAGTGACCTGTCACCTCCCACACACAACCCTGACGCACACAGGGACACAGGCACGGGGAAGTCACTCATCACCTTCACGTGTGTACACCAGGGATGTGTTACACACACGGGTGATAATAATATGTAGAATATTTTCATCTCAAGTGGTGGTGGAAGCTGCAGACTCCCGGTCAGTTGAATTTTTATTAGTTGTCTATCCAGGACATCTAATGCTGTTCCCCCACTGTACTTTCAAATATCCAAATATTAGGGCTAAGCTCTGCCTGATGTAATCATGGGAGACCAAGAACAGAAAAGACCTTGAACTCAGTTGAGTCAAGCTGAGGAATGAATCTACCCCCCTGTCTTTGAAAAGCCTGCATCAAATAGTTGCATGATAGTGGTATCCAGGCTTACACAGAGCATGCAGAGAGCACCTTCTGACTCTCTTGGGATTCTCTCCCTTTGCCTTAGAGAAATGTGGGGCCTTAGAGACCCCAACACATATGACAAAGCTGGACTTGGGATAAGCTAAATGTGCTTTTTGCTAGAAAAATACCTCATAAATTCTCTCTCTAATGTAAATGCTGCAAACTTGGTGCTCTTTCCAGTGTCTTTGTGTTTGCAGAGAGAAGCAAACCCATATGAATTTGCAGATCATGCTAAATTGGGCAGGCTAAACCAGGCTAAATACGGGTGAGGGGACAGCCAAACAGGGCATAGGGAGCTCTGGAAAACAGAAACATGCAGAGAAATTTGGGGAGCTGCTGTAGTCAAGCTGTTCCTGAGCTCTGCTGAGAGGAGCTGATCTGAAGCACTGCTTAGTCAGTGGGTACAAGGAGACGTGCAGTGATGGCAGGCACCACACTGGGTGCAACATGGCAGCAGTGAAACCTGCCCATGTGAATTTAGGCTGGTTCAGAGACTGCGTGAGACACAACTTGTTATAGTGTTGAAATAAAACAGACCGGAGAGGTAGTGGGAAAAGGAGAGAGCTCTCATTCAGACTGTTCCCATCCTTTCTTCCTTCCTTCCTCTTACCCCAGTGAGAGACCCTGTCTGTCAGTTCTCCATTGCTCTCCTACAGTCAAGCTTTCCCCCTGGGGAGAGCCTTGCCTCAGTTTTTTGGCAGTTTTGACCAGTTAACTCTCTTCAGCACCCAAGTTGCTAACGCTTTCAAGCCTCAGAAAGGGGAAATTTTCAGTGACTATCTATTTTCCACTTATTACTACCTTGTCAAATCTCATTTCTTCCTTCTTTCCAAAAATCTGTAGGGTTCTTTTCACACTCCAGCCTCATTGCTGCATCCTTGCCTCAAGTATTTAACTTCACGTTCAGGGTGAAGTCTCACTATAGCTTGTGAGTGGATTATTTTTTGTACTCAGTGTATGTACGTACACATATATGTGCACACATATACACACAACCTTTGAAACTAACTAGTATTAAATTGGCAAGGCCCAGCAGTAGGGAGTTAGGGAGTGCAGGGTTACTGTTCTCAGTAATCTTAATTCAATCTCTTTGTGCCTGTGCCTCTTAGCTACGAGTCTCTAACCACATCCTCACATTGTCACCTCATTCTTTGCACAGGATGCTTGCCTTGTTCTGTGCCAGCCTGACTGGGGCTTTCTTGAACAGCAGCTATTCAATGTTTTGTTTTCTCCTCATTGTTCAGTGGGTGGCCTGTGCCTCATTTACTGTACATTATTCAAGTCCAGTTCTAAAGACAGAATTATTAGTTTCCTCATGGGTTTTCCTATGGCTTTCAGCACAACAGTATCTGATTGCTTCACAAATATAAATCTACTTATTTTCATTACCACCCAGAGGTGAGGAGATGGCATTAGATCTACTTTCCAGCTGAGGAACTAAGGCAGTGAGAGATTAAGATAAAAACTGTTCATTAGTTTTGGAAGCTGTTTGGTGATATTGCTAATCTGTTTTTTCTTTCCAATGTACTTAGCACTATATAATGTGTATTCAAAGCAGAGCTCTGTCTGGTTTATGCTGGACTGGGAGAGTTTATCACTTCCACCAGTTGCACCACATCTAGAAGTCAGATATCCAGAAGTCAGGAGAAACCACTGAGGGCACATTGGTGTAGCTTAAGTGATTTGACCCGTCGTGACAGAGGAAACTGGAGTAAGAAGCAGGAATTAACCCCAGTCCTCTTGGATAGCTTTATCTGATTATAAACTGGAGACAGTTTTTCTCCCATCTCACTATTCTCTCCCTTCTTCAGCAGACACCTGAATGCATCTGGAGACCCTGGACTCTGCAGCGGTCACCCTTGCCAGGATGCTTCACTTCCTGAGCACCCCTGTGCCCTGACCAAAGCACCCCTCAGCTTTTCTGCTTCTAAGGGACAGGAGTTCCATATGGAAATTCTCAACCATTCCCAAGGCACGTCCACAGTGACATAAAAAATAAAGAAAGACTGAAACGTAAGTGTAAACCCCTTCATTCTTATGTTAAAATCCCCTGACCTCCCTTTGAAGATGCACTAGAGAGACTTAGGGGTGTGCATCTCTCTGCTCATTATGTACTGTGTGGCAGGAATATTCCTTTGTTTCAGGGAAGAGTTGAGTATTGTCCATGGAGATCTCTGAGTTGCTTATAGATAGCAGTAAAATTGATTTCTCCCCCACCTCCTCTTTATGAGTTCTTAGCCCAAAGACTGAAAAATCTCTGATGCCTCCCGGGAACTATTTCTAATTTTAAGCGACAGCACCCTATGTATGGAGCAGCCTCCAAAATGTGCTCCCTAATGACCTGGTACAGTGCTGAATTACTTGTTCCTCCTTGTCTATTTTCAATGCTGGAAGATAAGTCAGAAAACGGGCAAACGTTCGGAATGTGTGAAATCTGCCTGAAGGTCAAAAAGAGAAGAGGGGCTAAGGTATGAAGTTCTGTGTTTTTCTGTCAAGGTTTAAATTTTTAGTGCCCATAATACTAAAATGTTGTGATACTACATACTGCTGAGTGGAAAAAAAACAACAACCCCAAATACTTATAGTAGCAGGAATACTTAACATAGTTCCCAAGCGACCGGGAGCCTGATGAGTATTTTAAACCCTGAAGCCTCGGGAATTCTCCTAAACTACTGTTCTGCTCCCAAGGAAAAGGGGAACAAAGTTAGAAATGTGTGCTCTTCTCAGAGTAGATTTTGAAAAATACCAGGAAATGCAGAGTTTTTTAGCCCGTGAGGCTTCTGAATAGCTGTTTAACCCACTCCTAGCTGCACACACATATGCACACATATGTTACATGCATTAAGTTCTTTAAACAGAGGATCACATAGACAGCAGCAGGGAAAAACTCTCACACACACTGCTTCACCAAGGAATTTTGGTGGGTTTATTAGCACAGAAAAAGAGTTCAATGCTTAAGGTTCATGCAGCCCGTGACTTTTTTAGCTGAGATTTGTCCAGAAAAGCTACTTATATGGTCCTCTAAAGATTTTTTACAGTACTTCAGGGATAGAGGCACTGCCTCAGTTTACCTGAGATGTAAAAACCAGAGTGCCACAAAGCTCATTACACATGACAAATGGACAGTCAAATAACCCTTTAGGAAATCAAAGGAGACACCACAATCAGAAGAGGCAATTAGCAGGCAACCTTTACAGTATTTGAGGTTGCTTCTTTCCAGGTGAGTGTATAGAGGTACCATATTTTCAAGCTGGGCTGTTCTCTGAAATCTTCAGTGGCAACGCTAGCAGTGTCAAATCATGGAAATGTAACTGAACAATTACTACAAGTACAAAAAGGGGGGGGAAAAGTTAGGAAGGCAAATAAAAAGAAGCAGCAGCTGCTAGTGTGAGAGAGGACATTTGTCCCTTTAGGTCTGTGTGCCTCTTTGCTGAGGCTGCCATGGGCAGTGTCGGGATGGAGAAGAAAGGCATTCCCCTCGCGGCACGCGCGGTGCGGGTGGCTGGGAGATACGAGCAAGGCACTTCTCTACATTGAGTTACATTCCCAGACTTGGTGTCACAGACCAGCCAGGACACAGTATTCTCAAGCAAAAGAAACGGCAACATTTTGACACCGTCCTGCGCGCTTCAGAATACGGGCGGTTCGTGCAGACACTTGATAAAGTGTTTTTACCCTGAGAGCCTCTCTTAGGTAAGAGTTCCCTTCACCACCGTCCCCTGAGCAGGTTGACATCATGCTGAAATGGGATCTGACAGAAACTGCAGTTTGTCTGAGGATATTTGGGGCTGTTATGCTGTTTTCCTGTACATTGAAATCTGTTGGTATCCATGTTCATCACAGGGAGGTTACTCGTCATTTCTGTAGCTGCCTGTGGCAAACACAGTTTAATTTTTAAAATGTCCCAAATCTAGCTAGTAGTGGGAATGTTCTGAGGAGAAAATTAAAGGAAAAGTAAATTTCTTAAGTTATTTTTGGCCAACCTTCTTTTCCTGCCTCTCCAAATCCATCTCTTCCCTTACGCTGCTTTCCCCTTGAGTTTAATAACTTGATCTGCCATCGACACTTCTACAGTTCTATTATTTCCCCCTCCTGGTTACTTACCTGATTTCCAGTATCTTGTCTTCAGTCTCCTTCCCTTGCTTTAACACTTTCCCTTTTTGTAGTTAAGTTGGACTCCTTGTTCTTCTCAGTTGCTTCGTTTTATTCCTTTAATGTGGTTCTCTCTCTCTTCCTCTCTTTTTCTCCACCCCCTTTCTGTGTCACTTTCTGTCTTCCCCACTGCCTCTCTGCCTTTCCCCCTCTTCTTTCTTCACCTACTTTTCTCGTCTCTCCCACCCCCTCCAGCTTAATCTTTCTATTTTCAAACCTGCTTTCCCGTTGTTTTTCCTTTAAAGACCATGGATCTCATTCCTCCCTCTCCATTCTCAGCCTCTCCCCGTGCCACCCTCCCCATGCCGACAGGATGCATTCGCTGCCGGCTTCGCACAGTCCCTTCCAGTTGCTGCTACTACTGTTCCTCCACACGTCCTCCCACAGATAACATACTACGGTATAAGCCTCCCCTAAACAAAAAGAGACAGGGTTGCCCCACAGTTACACCAGCCAGACCCTGAAAAGCTTTTTCCATGCAAGATGCTGACGAAGGACATTTTTCTGACTTGTTCAAGCTTAATCCAGAAAAAAAGCAGAACTCGTGTAGAGCAGGGTCTTCCACCTCTTCAAAGAACACAGAACTTGCTCTGCTGGCTCGGACCAGGGGCCCAGCACAGCTGCAACCATGTCCCAAAGGGCACCAAATGCTCCCCAGGGGGATTTTACATGCCCCCTTACTGATCAATAGAGAATAACCTGCCTGTCAAGAGAGTTTTTTTTTTTTAAGGCTACCCTGCCACCACCTCCCTCCACACACACAGTCAGATGCACAAGCATTTGGGCCTTTCTCAAAACTGCTTTTGACATATCAAGTGTCTGAAAGTCTTGTATTTCATGTATGTGTTTAGCTGAGCCTCTGATTCCTGCAGACTGGGAATGCCCCAGCGAGGAGGGGGAATCAGAGATGCCTCGTGGCTTTGATAAAGGCTGGTCTCAAAGAACCAGTGGCAGGAGAGTGAGGTTTGCACAGAAACTCTGCTAATCTGAGACCTGGCTTGCTGCACACAGGCTTTGGTGGGTATCCCTCCGGGAATCCTTCCTAGGCTGGATATCTCCCACCCAGAACATAACTGCCCAGTGGTCCCTGTGCATCAGCGAATGCAGATCGTGACACGAAAGCAGTCCAGGGACTAAAACACAGTGCTGGCAACTCTTTCTAATCTAATCATTCTTCTCCCACTGATTTAGTTCCCCCTTCAGTCACAAGACTGAAAGCCAGTCTACACAGGGACAGTGCTGTGCAGAGGCTACCTCTGGAGGCGTGTCCTGTGTGGACACTCTCATTCTGAAGTTAAGAGGGCAATCCTTTTCCAAGAGGGCTGAATCCTCACTGGTGGTTAGTGCAGGATGCAGGACATGCAGTGCACAGTAAATATCCACAGCAGCTCAGTAACCTTCTGGTATATTTCTAACTTTATTGAAAGGCCTTCTGTGAAACTGGAAATGTTTCTGGAGTTGTTTCTCCCTCTCCTGCCTGGCAGTATTATATCTGTGATGGAATTTCATCGGAGGGAGAATATCACTTTGTGTTTGGATTTTTTTTTCTTTCTGGAGTAATTTCCATGAAGCATTATTATGTAAAGTCATGTTGATTTTATGCCAGTGAAATTGTCAAGGACTTCATCATAGAAGTGTCCAAAAAAAGGTGTTAATAATACAGGTCTAGCTCACAGATGGCTTTGGGATAGGCTAGGGATAAGGCTTGTCAAGTGTTTCTCACATGCTATAGAGAGACAGGTCCTGTGAGAGAGCTGTCTGAAATGCATTCCCCTCCCTGTGTTGCTGACACTTTGCTGTACACTGAGGGTGATCAGGTCTGATTCTCCCTGCTCACTCCTTCGTGTTTCCTGTCCCAGTATTGTTCCTGAATGGCACACAGAGGTAATCTCTGAATCCAGCAGGCACAGTCTAGTTCTGCTGAGTGAACGAGGGAGGGAGAACGTTTCTGTCCCACACATTCATCATGCACATGTAGCTCCTATGAGCACTTTTTGTGCTGCTGGTAACTATTTGGATTTTAATGCACAGAAAGGAAATGGAGAAAGGCAAAAACCAGGAAGGTGGTGATGTACTGATACCTCAGCCAGCCCCTCAGTGTGTCATCCCTTCTCTACTGCACCCACTTCAAGGGAAAACAGAGGTGTTGTGTCCAGCTCCTCAGCTGCAGAAATAGCTGGTTTTCCCACTGTTAAGCCAGGAAGAAGGATTTTTTCTCCCCTCCCCAAGAGCCTGCTATGCAAAACTTGTATGACTTGAGTAAGGAGAGCAAGTGGAAGAGAATGCTCTCCCAGACAGTGGGAATGAGGAGAACAGCTGACAGCTTGCCATGTGCAGCTTGTGAATCTCAGCAGTTTGTGGTGCTGGGGAATGGATTTTGAAGGAAAGGAGAAATAAAGGCAGGATGTAAAGGGAAAATAAGATGACATGTACCATCTTCTGATCAAAGGTAAAGAGGTTTCTTGGATTAAGATTCCTGATCTCCTAGGCAAAAGAAACATAGCAGACCTTATCTGCCTGGAGTTTGGTGAGCTGTATGATGTGGTGTCCCAGAAGAAGCAAATTAGTAGAGAAGCTTCAGCTGAAGAAGACAGGGATTAATAGAGAAATCCTCAAGTGGGTAAAAGACTGACAGAATTGAGACACTGGTTCCCTAATAGGTTGAAGGGAAATTATCTGTGAGGCTGCCTGAAGATTGCTCTTAGGACTGATCTTTTTTTAATATTTCTGTTAATTACCTTGGCACCGAAAGTAGAAATGCTAATGAAATCTGCTGATGAAACAAAGCTGGGAGGTATCATCAGGGCAGAGGTGGATTCCAGCACTAGGAGGGCTCTTTGTGAGTGGAAGGACAGAGGTGAGGTTTAATGAGAGAGTGCAAAGTCACACACCAGGAACCTGTTGCTTGAAGAGTAGCAGGATTGTTTCTTAGCAGAGAGATCTTCCCCGAGATGGGGAAAGTCTCGGGTCAAGGTCACCAAAGGAGGAGGAACCAGCGATGCTATGTAGGGGTGAAAAAGGCCAGTGAGCTCTGAGGATGTAGCAGTATTTCCAGTTGCACCGAGTGAGATTGATGCCGGGGGCTTTACATCCCAGAGGATGTGAGACTCCTCCAGGATAGTGTGTGCAGCACTGCTCACCCACACAAGGAGGATGTTCAGCCTGAAGCAGGTGCAAAGAAAGGCAGTGGGGTGATCAGAGGGACGGAGGGTGTCTCTTGTCTGAGAGTATGTTTACTTATCAGTCACAGAAGTGACTGCAGAGAGACATTTGAGCTGATTTGAAAATAGATGTGGCACCAGTTCGAGCTTTTCAGCATTAATTATTTTGCACTGAATTTCATGCTACTGCAGCTACACAAAGTAATTAAACCACGGTGTGATGTGCCTGCAGGGTGAATACTATAAGGGAGCTCAGTTACTCAGTCTGGCAGAACAAAGGTTAAGAGAGGAGAGATTTGCTGCCTATAAATACTTTTAGGAATTGGGGGTTGGGAAAGTAAGTGCTAGGGAGAGAGGAGAGCTGCATAAGCTAAAGGACAATGTGGCACAAGAATAAATAGATATAAATTGGCCATGAATGAATTTAGGTTGGAAATCAGAAGGTTTCTAAGCAACAGAGCAGGGAAGGAGGTGCTGGAACAGCATTCTAGTAGCACAAGTTAGGGCGGAAACCTAATGAGATTTAGGGCAGAGCTTAGTAAGTTTAGAAAAGACCATTTGTTTTTTACTTGCCTGTTATTCAAAGGGATTGAACCTGATAAGCCAAGAGGTCCCTTTTTCATTTTATTTCCTGTGCCTGCCTTATTGCCTTATCAGAGCTGCACCCTTGCAAACAAAAGCCAGGTAAATCCTGAACAGAGCTTATGTGATGAGTTTTTCGGCACTGATCCCATGGATGTTTAAGGAGGATTCATTCTGTGTCAGGGATTTAAACAAACAAAAAGGAAGCCAAGACAATGTGTGGAGAAGGTCTGCAAATATGCAGTAGTATAGATGAGAGCTCACATATGAAAGAGCTTCTTCATATAAAACAGATGTCCTCAGAGCACCTGGCTTTGATGGAAAGCTGCTTCAAATGCAGGTAGGTGCTCTCCTGAGATGTCAGAACTTAAAGGGATTGTCTGAAGGAAAAATGTCTCATATATTCCTGTCATTACTGAGGACTCTGTGCCTGGGGAGGATATCAGATTTGCTGCACTGGGAAATTCAAGAAAAAGCCACCACCCAACAGCAGTTGAGTTCATCTCTGATGCCTGGCCACAGCACTGCACTTACTCTGATCCTTCACAATGTTCCATGCTGGACAGGCACCTCTACTGCCTCCTCTAAAGCACCAATGGATGGTGATGGTGCCTTCCTGGTGAAATACTTATCTAAAATCCCCATGCATGGATATGATTGAAAGAGAAGGCAGGAGAGGGAAGTTCTCTGTTATACATTAGACCTCTGGAGACAGTTTGAAGGCATCCTCCAGCAGGAGGCAAATTCCCAAGGACAGGCTGGGCCCAAGGGAACAGGAGTAACATGTAATGAAAGGCCCCTGAATGAGGAGAACAGTTTTATAATCACAGTTCCTTATCTAGTAAAAAGTCCCAGATTATTCCAGTATAGGTGGATGTTTTCCCCTTCCCAGCCCAGAGTACCATACCAGCACAGAATGAGAAAAGAAGAAAGAAGAAACAGTAAGGCTTGAAATGTCACTACGTGTCAGCCTCATTTGCCAGTAGAAAGAAAAGCTGGAAGAGGTTTTCCTCTCACTGAGGAGAAATTACCATCTATCCTGACGTAAATGCTTAGTTGTCAGCTTTATGTTACTGGAAACAAAGCATGGTACTCTCCCAGCTACTGCTTCTGCTTCTGAACTCTGCAACATCTCTGAGTAGCTGAGAAGTGCTTTGCAAATGATAATGTAATTACAGCTCCTATAAACATTCTCCTTGCTTTACAGGTGGAGGAACCAAACCATGGAGAGCATAAAGGATTTGCCCAAAGGATCAGCAATTCATTTTAAAGCAAGGAGTCCTCATCTACCTATCCACCAGACATTCATCTTGTCCTGTGAACTTCCATCTAGATGAATTGCTGCTTTACAAAATTATATGTGTCTATACAAATATACATATATATGTTTCCCAAAGTAAGAAGAAAAGAAAGAACAGACCTTTACCTCTTTTTGCTGAACCTGGGCAGGTAGAGAGAGGAACAGGTAAAGTTGACTGAAGGGTGGGTGAGCTTTAGCACAGCTCTTTGGTCTTGCTAGAGCCCACCTCTGTGTCAGTGTTGGGCTCCCAGAAGAGATCCGTGTCTGAGGGAGGACACTCTGGACAGGGTGAGCAAACCCCAGGCAGCTCCCAGGAGCTCAGCCTTCTGCTGTGGTCTGACACTGGCTCACCGGCTGGAGATCCCCTCGAGCCTGGAGGACTGATGCTGGGGGAGACCAGCTCCTGAGCTGTTCCTGACATGCACTGGCAGCTGTCTGCCTGCTACTCTTTTAAAGGGTCTTTGTGAATCAGGATAAAAATGTGACCTTACGCAGGCGGCATTGTGAGCGCAGCTTGGCTCAGGTTCAGCTCTTCCTCTGGCTCCCAGCTACTCTATTTTTATTGAAGGAATTTTGAGGCTATCAGAAAGGAAGTCAAATTGTTTTAGGAAAACAATAGAAAAGCAACTTGAAGTTTATTAGCTTCCTGCCCAGGGTCTGGGACCAACTTGTCAAACTTATTAGAGCGATGGTGGGACTATTTATTTAAAAGGGCTAGCGACAAGACTCACAATTTCATTCCTGTTTAGGCCTTGGTGGAAACAAAGGAAGGCCATAAAATAATATCTGAAGGGAGCAGATGGCTAACTGGTAAATGGTGCGAATAAGGTTGGCCTGTGAGACACTGGTGGTGGTCACCAGTGCAGTGGCTTTTGTGGGACTTTGTCATCGACCGAATGCCCAGGCTTGCATTCATAGGCCAGTCCCATCACCCCAAATTCCTTACTGTGGCTCGAATTTTCAGATGGAAGCCTCACACCTAAGAAAACAAATTTGGCAGGAAAAGGTCTGTGTTTTAGAGCTACTGAAAGGAGCAAGACAATGCAGCAGGTCTGCAGAAGAGACAGGAATAGAGCCCAGGTGTCCCTGATCCCGTTGGACTGCTGGAGCCCCCCGACTGCAAAAAATATTTATATCCTTCAGAAGCAGCTGCAGTCTGCTTCCCCATCCAGCTACCCCAAAGTAGCAGCACCATTAGGTCATTGCATACATGCTGGCATGTGGCTGGTGAGAAGAATGGACAACCAAACCATCAGACTCACGAGCAGAAAGTGTCTGTGCTGCCCAAGCCCTTCTAAGGAGTTTCATCGTTTGCAAGGAAACAAGAAGAGAATAAAACAGGTAACCAAGAAGCACTTAACAAACTCTGCTTAATGCAAAGCCATATCCCTTTTTCAGAGAGCTCTCTGCTAACTGAGTGTTTAACCTGCTTCCAGGGAGGACTGGGGAGGAACTCACCTCTCCTTTCAGCGGTGCAGTTGTAGTCTCTAGGAAGTCAGGCGCTGAGAGGTACTGAGCCTGCAGAGCTGTGCACACAGGCTTTGAAAGCTCAGTAACTGCTTTTCAGATGAAAGGAAGAAGAGCCCACCTCAAAAATTCTCTTCCTTCTTCTCCTCATTAGCTTAACTAAAAGCGGGAATGCAAAGCTCCTGTTTTTTCTGAGGCCTAAGGCAATAATACATCTTGTATTGGCAAGTGACAGAAGATCTTGGTTTATGTGTTCCTTTTAATTTGCCTGGGTTAGGTGTTTATAAGAGTCAAAGTGAGTGCATGGTCTCTGCAAAGGCCTTAGAAACTGGGTCTTAAACTTGGTAATTTTAATGTTAATGCAACAGTCTTCCACTCATTTAAGTAATTCTTGCAGCTTTTAGAAGGTTTTTGTAATTTCTGTCCCTCTGAGATACTGCCTTGGTAAACAAGTCAGCCGAAGAAGTGCACTGAGCAGTGCAGCATCCCTAGTTCATCACAGTCAGTAGGTGTTTACTTAATTTTAAGTACATTCTTGAGCTGCACTGATTTCAGTGGGATTTAATAGCCTGCAAGTTAAGCACCCTACATTGCCAGGCAGCTTTGCTGGGGGAATTCCAAGGCAGACAGCAGCCAGTCAATATATTCTCAATGGCCTCTGCTGCAAGGGATGCCACGTGCAAATCACATAATGGTGATTTCTGGCAACAGAAAATAATTTATTCGCACTGACTTGGCATCTGCGTCATCTGGACTGGTATCACTTAATTCATGCTTTGATCTAGCAAGTAAGTGTTTTGCCCCCGAATGTGTGCTGTGAGAATCTCTCTGTCAGTCACTCAGGACCTCTGGACTCTCGGTAGCCCCTGAGGCTGAGATCCTGCAAAGGCTTGGTCATGTGAGTGACTCGATATAGTTACGGCTCAGGGCCATTCCTGTGGGTACAGTCCTTCTGTCTGCAGATGTCATAGACTGGAAAATGTTGTAGATTGCTGAAACTCCTGGTTTGTTTGGTTTTTGTTTTTTTTTCTACCAGGAACCAATATGGTTTCTCAGAAACTTCTGGAATGATAGAGTGTACCAGCCCACTGGACATGTGGATGCTGGGGGTTTTCTCACCCCCAGAAGGCTGTGTCATATAACCGTGTGGTGCCAATGTTCCTGGGATGTGGGGTTTAAGAAGTTGTGCTGCTGCAGGAGCTCCCAGCTCTAAATCTTGAGGCTTTAGGATAAGGCTGCTTAAACAATATTGCCAGTGTGGAAAGAATCACAGGTACATGCCTCTTCATAAAGCAAGTTGAGGAGTAGAAGGACCTCAGCCTGCTCCATACATTCTCTGCAGGGGGAAGAGAAATCAGGACCTGAATCTACTCTGAAGGCCAAGATCTCTTGAGCTTTCCCTGGAAGTCGGCTTCAAAGGAAGAAACAGTTAAAAGGATTTGAGAAAAGAGAGACATGTACCTGAATGGAGGTGGTGAGTAGAGCTGGAAGTAAACAGCCTGAGTTATGGGGAGCATTCTCAGATGGTGCTTATTGCTCACAGCCAGTCTATTCTCTTTTGTGATGGCCTGAAAGAATTTCAAAGCATGACGTCCTGAGTAAAATTAAGAACTTGGTTAATTGCAAAAATCTATGAGTAATGGTTCTTCCTATCAATTTTGTGATGTGTGCTGGCTGGATTCTGAAGCCTTCTGTAAGAAAATTACAGCGAATGGAGGGGGCAGGAGGACACTGCTGGCCCAAGCAGATTAGAAGGGTGCATTTTATTTTAGAAGACCAAACATCCATGTGTGTGGGAGACCTCACAAAGTGGCTTAACTCCCAGCAATGTTGTGGTGCACAGCATGCAGGGAAGGTACCTTGGAAGTAGCTTCCCTTTCCAGAGTGTGTGCCACGAGGTGAGCAGTGCCAGGGAAGCAGGCAGCCCTGCTCCCTCATGCTGCACCTCCTGTGTGGCTGCATGGAGGGAAACCACCTCACCTCACCTCACAGGGATGCGTCAGGTACCCATCCTTGTCAGCCTGGTGTCCCAAGGATTTATTAGAGGAACACCTGGAAAAGGAATGTATCCAGTTTTGTTTTCTGGGAGGGTGAAGGATTTGGTCGATTCGATTATCCTTAATTGTTTTTCTGGACACCTGGGTTTCCTGGTAAAACACTGTTTGGCTTTCTAACAGCCAAAGAAGAGGTGACAGGCTGCAGAGGAAACAGGTGTGAGTGTTAGTCACACCTACAGCCACAAGGCAAGGAAATGAGTGCCTTGCCTCCTCCTTGCAGCCAAGCAGTGAGCCAGGCTGGCTCTCCAGGTGGCCACAAGCAATGCTCATGTTTAAAGCTACCAGGAGTGGGGAGAAGGCTAGGAAATTCCCTGAGCACTGAAGTCCTGCCTAATGTAGAGCTTTCCCCACTGAGCTTCCCATTTAATTTAATTTAAATTCTCTCCCCTTGGTGCTCGTGCATAGTGCAATGCACTCTGCTCTGATCCTAATTGCTGGATGCTCCACATAAATCCAGGCACTGCATCCTCACTGGGTCCTTTGCATGCTGCAGCTTCTTGTTTTGAATGCTAAGTGGAGGCAAAGTGGAGGCAAAGATGAAGTGTGACCATGTGAGGGAGAGGCACACAAAATTGCTGCCTGTATACTAAGATGTTTCATTTGTGGGTTGCTGTTTTTTCATGTCTCTTTGAGATGTGGTTGACAGAGGTTTGATGATTGACAGATGGTTGGTGATTGGTTGAGGTTTTGTGATTGGGCAGATGATATCCAAGCGGGCTTGCAATGTGCTAAAACCCCCCCTATGAGCTCATGCAGAAGCCTGGTGGTAAAATCTGATGATTTAGTGATGTCAGACAGCATTGTGTTTGTTTATGGTTTTCCTTAAAATGGTGGAAAAAGAAGAGAGACTTAAACTTGATTGAAGCAAATCGAAATATAAATTCGAAGCCATAAATTCGTTGGTTTTGAATTGAATCTTGTGGTTCTGTACTCAAAATACAGAGTTTGGCTTCTTGGTGAGAAAAGTGAAATTTAACTTCCTTAAAAACTACCTCTCACCCCCAACTGGGTTATGAAGAAATAGCTATTTACATAATAAGCAATTTTTTTCCTGGTTGGGGGTGATGAGTTTCCGCCCTCTGTGTGCCTGAGAAACAGAGATGCCTCAGCAACACACATCAGCAGAATAGATGGTTTTTGCATGTGATACCCACGTGGTATGATGTGGGGGCTTCCTATAATTACCCTCTGCCTGTTGAAGGGGAACAGTAAATTGGTCCTTTCAGACCCAGAAGAACCCAAGACTGATTTTTTGACAACGCCCTCAGTATTTAGGAGTGTTGCCACCGAACCAGAGGCACCACAGGATGTGCCCACTGAAAGAGCGCTTCAGAAAACCAACAGCGGTGGTCAAAAGCCATGCAGGATTGCTCATGGGAAGCTGAGAACAGGGAAATGGGGATCCTTGATGTTGTCTGCTTTTCCCACACTCTTTCCCCACTTTCCTCTCAGGCCAGCTTTGTGAAGAACCACATTTCTCCCTCAGGGAAAGTAACAATTTAGCACAGCGGGGAAGAAAGAGTTTTCGCGATGTGCTGCATGAAATGATGCAGTATCGCTCAGCCAACATCTGGTAAAACGTTCTTAAACAGCCTCATCTTCCTGTATCAGCATTTCTAACATCAATAATTTTATTGGTAATAACCAGTAAGGCCTGAGATTTGTTGGAGGAGGATGGATGGCTGCATTTGGGGAGAGAATCTAAAGGGCTTTGAAGGATGCTGATAGAAAAATGCTGAGGCAACTTCACAATTACTGAGCTGAGAAATCTGCACCGATTTGCACTTCCCAAATTGTTTGGAAAACATGAGAAAAGCTGCCTTGAGAGTGTTTGCTGGTGCTTTAATGCCATCAGATTCCTGAGAGCTGGAGAGCTCCCCAAGTGCCACAACGTAGGGTAAATATAAACCTGGCTTAAATGTTCCTCCTGAAGCTCCTGTGGCTGTCCATGCTGGTGACATGAGGTGCTTTCTCTTGCACTCCCTACAGCCCTATCTCTTTGAGAGAAGCTCTTCTCCCATTCCTATCTGGTAGCTCTGAACAAATCCAAGCCAGTCTTCAGTCAAATTCTTCCCAATCCAGATCACACACCTTTCCTTCCACCTGAGCAAACCTTTTCATTTTTCCTCCTCGGCTCAGAACTTTGATTGTCCTTGCATTAAAAAAAAAAGACACCTTGATAAATCACTTCATAGAGTTAGAAAAAAAACTATTTTCACCCTGGAAAGCGGACCCATGTGGAAACTTCAGCGCAGCAATGACATGAGATCATCTTTCAGCTACCAGAGTGATGTGAAATAGCAGCCTGCAGCTGTGTAAGCAAATAGAGCAGCATTACAGGAATCCATGCAGAGGTCAGTGGTGACCTGTGGAGTGGTTTCTGGCCTGCTCTGTCCAGGCAATCTGCTCAGTGCTGAACTGGATGGGAACTCTGGTTCTGTTTCCAAGAGCAACAAAGCTGTGAGATGGTTCAGATGCAAAAAAGAAGATGATGGAGGTGAAGAAACTTAACGTGATGCCAACATTAATATCATCTGGCCTTGGTAATCGCCAGAGCTCTCCAAAGATGAAAGCCTTCTGCTTCCTTCAGTCTCCGGCTGTGACCTCCTGTCCAAGTTGCTGGACTCAATTGGTGATGGTCAGAAATGTCCTGCAGCATCTCCAGCCGTGGGAACAGGTGGTGACGTAGCCAGTGTGGTTAATATGGAGAAATTAATTCTGGACTGGGTTGTAAGATGCAGTGAAGGAGAATGGAGACACAGCAGAGAAGACCCACCACTTCTGTACCTTAAGCCATCTTAAATCCCTCAGAGTTCTGGGACTGTTTGAGGCTTCCTGTGTTACACAGAGCAGCCTCCAAGCTACTCTATCTAATAATAAGCTGTCCTCTGAGCTATACCCCTCCTTAACTTCACCACCATCCAGGCTAGACTCCCAGTCTGTCTAGTACTGGTAATAAGGATGGGCTGCTGGGAAAACTGGTGTCAAAAAGGAAGGCTGGTCTCAGCTGATGAAATTAAAGAACAAGAAGTTCAAGCCTCTTGAAATCCCTTCCCACCTGAATTGATTATAAATTGTTGGGAGCAGATGGTCTGCAGCAGGTTGAGGTCAGTGCAGCAGCTTCTATACAGGTAAATCATACAAGTGTACAGAACTTCTTCACCACGTCAGGAGAAGCAGTAAAAAGAGAAATTATTTATGTTATTTTTCAAAAAATTCTTCAGATGAAGCTATGCAGGAGGCCTAGTGGCCTTGGTTTGAGGAGAAAGCTAAGTTATAGATCATCAATAAGTAAAAAGAAGGAAATCAATGAAGTAGTTTGTCAGTCTAAGACAGGAAAAAAATAATAAAGAGACATATCCCAAAGCACATTGTAGCACAGGTACTGTTTAAAAAGCATTGTAGTGACCTGGATAGGGACAAGAACATGACCAAATTCATAACTAGTACAGGTGTTTCTACCTACTTATGTGTGTATCTGGTAAATAATATACATCAGCACATATGCCCCATGGCATCAATAACATTCCTAATTTTGGAGGGTCAGGTGGTCTCTTCTATGTTTTAACATACATGTTGTTTACTTTTCTAGGTGGAGATCTGTCAGAGTAGATTTTTTTGCTTTGATTCCTTGAGTTTTCCCAGTTAGAAGTGTGTATCAACTTAAAAGTGTATCTTTTTTTCTCATGGCCAGCTTTTCTCGATAAGAAAGAGTCCTGAAAAGTGGGTACATGAATTCTGGATTTGTTTGCTTCCTCTGGAACATTGTTCTGTCATTGAGACTCCTTTGGCAGAAGAGGTTTTTTGTCCCCAGATTTCACAGAGACTATTCTGAGTTCCCATTCCATTTAGGGAAGAATTGTTGAAGTGCTTCATAGACTGTCTTTCTTTTCATGTGCCAGGGGATTTCTGAGGCAGTCCTGCTCTCTCCTGCTCTGTGAGACACCATGTCACAAGTCCTGTGGGCGTTGTAGCCTGGACTCATGTGATGGAATAATCTAAAAAGACCAGGAGATGAAGTAATTTGGTAGCAGCTGAAATTCCTGATAGGAGTATGAGCTGCTGCATTGGCACTGGAAGTGTAATGATCTTTAAGTGCTCCAGGACCCTGAGTAACCTTAACTCCTCATAAAAAAAGCATTCTGGTGACCAGTTCCATGACAAGAGAGGCATGATTGCCCAAACATGGGGCTTATTGCTGAAGGCAGAGGTTCTGGGGACTAAAAGACAGTGTCTTAATATTGATGAGAGACTGCTCTGTTGGTCTGGAGAGCAAGTCATATGGCACAGCTTATGTTTGTTTGGCTTTCCTCTCCCTCCCTCCCTCCCTCCCTCTCCCAGACCCCAAACAGGGTGCTTTTGTCCATGCTGCCTTGTGGGAGCTGTTATTCATCAGGCCCCCATCTGAACCATCCTGGGAAAGCATCACTGGCCTGTGAATAAATTGGCAGGGAGCACGGTGACCATTGAACAGTACTGGTGATAGTGGGGTCATACTGGAACCTGTGCCTTGGCCCCGGTAATTTGTGAGTCACAGATGGACCTTCACTGTCTGAGAGTAAGCAAGGTTTGTAAGAGGAAGAAGGTCATAAAATAAGCAGTGACCACACCACTGAGCTCAGAAAAGAGAGAAGCTGTCCCATAAATCTCAACCTGCTGCATTTATTGCATTGCTTTTTTGGAGTAATGGATAGAGTGATGGATTTCTCAAGTCCTGATCTCCCAAATATGAGGATAAGTGCATAATCAACATCTCTGTTAAACTTGTGAGCTCATGCAGTAGCTACTTTGTGTAGCTCTGCAGTAATATGGAGCAGGGTTTGTTTTCACAGAGCCAAGTGACTCCAACTTGTTGTGTTTATGGTGCCTCTATGGGCGAAGCGAGCCAAGCTCTGGGACTCAGCTTCCCAGTCTGTGCATGGGCAGTGAGTACAAGCTGGCAGTGAGTACAAGCTGGCAGGGAGGCAGTCAGTCTTGAGATAACATGCCCATCATCTTTTTAAAACAGTATTTGTACACTAACACTGTTTTTTGACGAAGGGGGGCTATCAGCTATTAAACATCTAAGTTTAGCTTTGTTGTCCGTTTGTCACAGAAGTTTCTTTTCTTCTCTTTCTTTCTTCTTTTCTTTTCTTTTCTTTTCTTTTCTTTTCTTTTCTTTTCTTTTCTTTTCTTTTCTTTTCTTTTCTTTTCTTTTCTTTTCTTTTCTTTTCTTCTTTTCTTTTCTCTTCTTTTCTTTTCTTTTCTCTCTTCTCTTTTCTCTTCTCTTCTCTTCTCTCTTCTCTTCTCTTCTCTTCTCTTCTCTTCTCTTCTCTTCTCTTCTCTTCTCTTCTCTTCTCTTCTCTTCTCTTCTCTTCTCTTCTCTTCTCTTCTCTTCTCTTCTCTTCTCTTCTCTTCTCTTCTCTTCTCTTCTCTTCTCTTCTCTTCTCTTCTCTTCTCTTCTCTTCTCTTCTCTTCTCTTCTCTTCTCTTCTCTTCTCTTCTCTTCTCTTCTCTTCTCTTCTCTTCTCTTCTCTTCTCTTCTCTTCTTCTCTCTCTCTTCTCTTCTCTTCTCTTCTCTTCTCTTCTCTTCTCTTCTCTTCTCTTCTCTTCTCTTCTCTTCTCTTCTCTTCTCTTCTCTTCTCACACATTTCTTTGGAGGAGGATAACCTTGGCTGAGTCTTCACTGCTTCTCAGTTTTGGGAAGGTGAAAAAATCGTGGCAAGAATGCAACAGAAGCATGAAAGCCTGCAGAAAAAGGTGGTACAGTCCCACTGTTACCAAACTGTGTATTCTTACACAGACATGTGAAGCTGTATTGCAAAGCATTTTTAGATGCTGGAATAAATATCTAGTGCTGACAGAGAGCCTGCCCTGTGTCTGGAGATCCACTCTCCAGTGCACTGTGCTCTTTCATTTGGGGTGTCTTTGAAGTGAATTCATGTGGTGGTGTTTGTCCAGCCAGTACCTGAAGGACTTCCATTTTTTTATTTTATCTTAAGGGTAGGTGGAAACAAAGAGCGCCATATGCACATATAAGGTGGTTACATATGAGATTTTGTTGCAAACCTTCAGAGAATATAAAATCAGGAGCCCGCTGCACAGCCCTGAGGGCAGCCAGGAATGTTTTGGCTGGCTGAAAACCTGGTTCTTGGCCACTGTTTGCCCTCTGCTCAGTCAAATCAGAAGTGTTCAGGTACTGAAGCGTGTTGGTTTTTAATACACTGAGAATGACCAAGAAACCAAAGATTTTCTTTATTCTTGCCTAAAGCTTCCAGGTAGCTGTGTGACTGTCTGTCAGTTCTCTTGGTAGAGACTTGTGTTGGCTTGTTGAGAGGCTGCAGGCACCTGGATAGTTTAAGTGGCAGTGAAGTGTAACACCCTGCAGTTGTTTGGTGTTGTTGAATATGAAGGAGATGCCCTCACCTACTGACATCATTGTGGTAACTACTGCTGGCTGGAGCCCAGCCTGGGTAAAAAACCTGCTCAAGAGGAGAGAGAAGGACGTGGGTGGTGAGCCTGTTCTCTGTGCTGTGCCATGTGGTTTGCAGAACACAGTCTGGCTTTTTTAAAACCAAGGTGAGTATGTCTGTAGGAACAGCCATCACAGCAGCTACTGGAGCTCAAGAAATCTAAGAATTTTTAGCAGGCAGAGATGTTTTCTTTCTGCACCTCTCTGAACTCACCTGAGTACAGCTCAGTAGGAATGCTGGACTGGGCATGTGCTGCATTGTGTTGGTGTGCTTCAGAGTTGCTAGCAGGACCTCGGAGACCCCAGAATAAGGTTCTCAGTTTGAATGCATTCCCTTGACTATCAGACACAACCATCTCTGGTTCCCAGAGACCCCTCTGCTCCACTCAGTGATAAAAGCACTTTTTAACACCAAAGCTGCTGTGTTCCCACGCCTGTTGCTGTCATGAGGGAGGCTGGTCTCAAACAATAGCAGAGGAATAAAGAATGGCCTCTCTAATCGATATCCTGCCTAGACGCTGAGTCAGGTGGCTCTTTAAAATTCCTGCATTGTTCCTGATTTTTCATTTGACTGGAGTAAGTTTTTATCTTTAAGGAAAGAAAACACATGGGACCAACTGTCTCTGCCTGCTCCACCATTCCCTTCCCATCCACCCCCACTCAGCTTTGGTGTCTTTGTCCCATGGTAGTCTCCAGTAGTGAGGGATATAGATATGGCTTGCTAGTTTGGACTTGGAGCCCAGTGTGATGTGCTGTGGTTAGAACAAGGTGACTGGTGGTCTGAGCAGGGCTCCCTAAGTCACATACATCTGCAAGGCTTTAGAGAATGCAACCTTTCACAACTGCATTTCCACGCGGGCTTCTGTTTATGTGATTGGTCTTAAAATGGTCAGAAGGCAAGGCAGGGATACAGGCACAGGTTTCTGGAAAATTTCTCCATAGCTGAGCGTTTGGAGCCCTGGCAGGATGCTGAGACAGTCTGTGCATGAACAGACATTTGGAAAATTGACAGAAGTGATATTTGCTTAAACAAACTGTAAGATCCTGTAGCTCAAGCTCTTGAATCCACCTCAGCTGCACTAAAAGCACTTTCCAGAAGGAGAATGGGGCCAGAGGGGCTTTCTGAAATCTCTGAATCTCACGGGGATTGTGAGATCCTTGCAGAATTCTGTTTGGGGTTTTCATTCAGCTCCTGTCATCTCTGAGCATCACCCCAGAGTTGCTCTCAACAGCCTAGACCAAGGCAGGGGCAACTGTGGCTTTGCTCCTTCACATAACCATGAGCCCTGCACCAAAGGCTGCAGAGAAGAAAGGTCAGAGATATCCCCAGGATTTTCTTCAAGGCTGCAGGGTCCCTAGGAAATCTTTATGGCTCTTTGGCACTGCTTGTCTCCTGCTGAAAGGCCTCAGCAGAGGGGGAAAGCATGGTCCTCACTGTGCCACCGGGCAGGAACTCTTGGAGCTGGGAAGGGAACTGGTGAGGGTTACGTTTGCGCGTGTAGATACGAGATAAGAGCTGACCTGCCCTTCACCCCAAACTGAACTCTCTGAAGCTCAAACAAGGTAGACAAGCTCTTGTGAAAGTGCTGGGGGGGAAGCCTGCCAGACTGGTGAGTGTGCTGGTCTTGCCTGGGGCTGGGAGCACACAATGAATGGCTGTCCATGGAGTACTTGTTAGGTCCGTGAGGAACTTGCTAGGCTCTCGACTAAAATGCTGGAGGACTGATGCCACAGAGGAATCAGCAACCAGGGGTGCCTGTCAGGTGCCAGCATGAGGAGATTTTTTTGTTCTTTACCTTTCCAGAAGTGCTGAAGTTCTGGAAGAATTCTGCGTTTCTAGTGGCGAAGAGAAGGAAAAAGTCTGCTCAGCAAAGGCTCATTTCACTGGCTGTGGAGCACCATCAGCAAGGGAGGAAGGCCAGCTGGTGGCAGGATCACAGGTGGAGGATGCTCCCCTCACTCCTACAGGCCTGCTCATGTCTGGAGCTGGGGTGGATGGAGGGCCCAGCAGTTGTGTGCCCTGCAGAGAGGGCACCAGGAGAACCTGGCAGCTGAGCTGCCTTCTCTTATAGGTTAAAGCATCTGTGGCTGTTCAGAGCCACCAAGGGTGTGCTGGCATGAAGGCCCTCATGATACACATCTGGCCCACCTCTGTGGGTGCCTCCTGCCCATTTGTTCTTCAGCCACTTTTGGTTCAGGGATTGCATTTTTTCCCCTGACTGGGGGCAGGGCTGTGTTTAAAAAGTAATATAACAGAAAAGAATCCAAAGCAGGACAGACCCCCAAGGTTCTCAGCGTGGTACTTGGCAGAGGCACATTCCTGTCTTCGGACAAAGCCTTTGTCCTGAGGGGTGAGGGTGGAGGGAGAAATAGAAATTACAGACAATGGAGAAGTCATTTCAGATGAAATACAAGATATTTGAGCATAACCTCTGACTGTTGCTTTCAGACATCCCTACAGCAATGCACATAACACACACTGTCAAAGGCTCTTCCCACTGTGTGAGTATAAACAGCGCAACATCCACATCCAAGTGTCCTTAGACAGAGTTCCTGTACTGGAAATCTCTTTCTTCTGGGAAAGAAACATCTCCCTTTAACGACATCCCTGAGTGTTTTAGTCTCCTGGGAGCCTCAGATGTGTTTTGCACAGCACAGGAAGCAGCGCCTGCCAAAGCAAGCACAGCACGGCATGGGGAGGGCTGGCCTGGCCCTAACACCGAGATCTCACCCCTGAATCCTACGTGCCTGCTCTCCCAGGAGCAAGCAGGAGGCTCTGCCTGTGCAAGGTGCATTGGTGGGATGTGTTTTTGTATGGGATCTCAAGGAGCTGGGACAGGCTCTCTTTGCCCCGGTGTCTTTATGAAGGCTCAGAAACAGTAGTCATGGATACCTCAGGAGATGTTTTTCAGCAAGCACACACCAAGAAGAAGTGACTCTTCTCTCTCTATGAGTGTAAATTCAGGGTGCCAGAGGACTGGCAAGATGCAGCTTGCCTGGTTGGACACAACCTCACACAGACAGGGACTCTCTGCAGGTGAACTGAGCATTTCTTTCAGACCTGGGCTTCTGTGCTGAGTCTGCTGGTAAGGACTTCATTGGCATCAACTGGGAAAGGGCACAATTGAGACAAACACACCTGCCCCATGGGAATATAAAGGAGTCCTTTAGCTCACTGCAGTGGTTGTGGGGAGTTGCTGTGTGTCAGAGCTTGTTAGGAGTGCTCTGGCTCTCCAGAGCAGCGTTGCTGGAGCCACCAGGCCTCAGCTGTGGAAGCCCAGGCAGTGGGAGCATCCTCGGTACATGTGTGGATCCTTGTGATGGAGGTTGTGGAGGAGGTTCCTGAGTTTCAGGTTGTTTTGAAACACTCTGGTCAGCCTGTGGCCACTTGGGCTATCTCTGCTGTTGCCATGTGGAGTTAGTGATCACCAATGGCAAGGATGGAGCCAGGATGTTTTGGCTCTAACAGCATGTGATGTGGCTCAGGCTGCACTGCTTCTGTGGTTCCAGCTCAGGTACTGTGGCTGCACAAAAGAAACAAATTTCTTACCAGCTTCTTCACCTTCCTCTGGAAACTTGGTGAAGGTAAAGAAGACTGAAGTCCTAATCAAGCTGTTAGTCACAGCAGGTTTCCCAAGCCTTGGGGCTTGCCTTTTGCAGGGGGCCAATCTCTGTGGGGTGTATGCCTGGCATGCTGCTGGGGGCTCTGCTCTGCTCCAGGCAGCATGTGCAGATACTTGCCTGGAAAAGCCATCACTTCAGGCAGCAGATCTTTCCTCTCTGGGAGGGACTGGTGGGGAGGAACGAAACAACCAGGGTACACCTCCATCAGCGTGTTTGAGCAGCAAAAAATCTCTTTAGTGCTCACTAGGGAACCCGGTGTGTGTGGGGGGGTTTCCATAAGAAAAAATTCGTTCCCTGCAGGCCTGAAGCTGCAGCAGCTTCCAGCAGAGATGAGCTGGGCTGCGCAGCCGGGAGGCTGTGCCCTGCTGGGAGAGGGTGAGAGGTGCTGCCTTCCAGGGCAGCAGCTGGTGGGAAGGTGTCTGGGCTGCTCAGTGTCACGGACACGCGGTCGGTGGGGACGCGAGGGCCCGGCTTCGGCCCTTGTCAGCGGCACCTCGTTGACTTTTTAGCGCTCCCTTATCGTGTCCGCGCTCACCTCGCGGCAGCGGCGCCGATAAAATGCCATCGCCGCCCGTAATCTGCCCGGGCAGCTCCGCAGAAAAACTGCTGCAGAGCACGGGGGGCTGAGCCTCCTGCAGGCAGAGGCCAGCGTGGGACTCCGGTCCAGAGCGAGGTAACAAAGGACCAGCCCCAAGCCGGGGCGGGATGATGTCCACGGTGCGTGGAACACCGGGCGTGTCGGCGTGACCGGCACGGCAGCACGTGAGTTCTGTGTTGGAATGGGGCTTTTCCTTGGGAATGTAAGCCACGTGAAGTGCTTGCAGGATGTTAGTTCCCAGAGCCATAAACAACAGAGGTAAGGTAATGGGAAGGAATCCACAGATTTTTTTGTTGTCTTTCTTTTTTTTTTTACCAGTAATAACTTACATCTCTGTCTTGTTTCTTAAGCACCTAAGTAGTTCTGGTACAAACCTTAATTATCTTTTAAAAAGGCTATTATTTTTCAACACATAACTTTTACCTACCTGTAGGCCCATGGTAATTTTTAAAGCTGTTTTTAATTTTTTTTTTTTTTTTTAATAGGCAAGCAGCTTGCAGAGAAACACTTGGAAGAGTCCTCTTTATGGGTTTGAACTCTAAGGATCCCTGAATATAAAACAATAAGCAACAATTGAGCAGGTATGTAATTTTTGGAAACTGTAGCTGGTGCCAAACTGGTGGACAGTATCTTGCCACTACAGGAGAATAAGGAAACCTGACATGGAATTGGCTGGAAAGAATTACAAACATTTTTTTGTGGAGGGCTTAGAAGTGACACTTCTCAAAGCGTGGCCTATTGGGGTGGTAGACAGTAGGACTGTGCTTCCATTATGTCCCTTTGGTAATCTGCCCATGGAAGATGAAGACTTTACATTCATGCTTTATCTAGCAGTCTGGTTATTGTTCTTTAAAATTTTAAAGAGCTTCCTTGTCGGGTTTGAGTGAATTTCGTTCTAGAATTTGCTCCATCCTGAAGGGCAGAGCTATTTGCCCCAGACACTTGAGGTCAAACAGAGAAAGTGTTGAACTTGACTTTTTTCTTATTTCTTTCCCACATTCTAGTGAAATATCCTAATTAGTGACCTACTGGGCCACATCACCACTGTCTTGACTTACTATTTTTTTTTTGCCTTTTGTGTGTGTGTGTATTTTTTTTTTTCTTTTCCTGGAGTGCTTTATGATAACCCCCTCTCCCTGCATTAAGTACTTAGACCAGGAAAGACAGCAAGGTGGTAAGTCCCATTTTCAGGTGGATCCACGTGCTACCGATTGGTGTGAATTATCAATGTCCTTCTGAAGTCGTGCTCCTGGCCACTGTTTTCCCATGGATATCCTGTGTGGCATCCCTTTAGGGGGCTGGTATTTGCTGGTGTTATTCTAAGGCACCCAGTGCCAGCCACCTCCACTCTCTGCCCAGTGGGCAGCAATGAGGGGATGTGACCTACCAGCTCAGCTGTTCCTGCGCTCCAGCAGCTCCTGTTTGCTGCTGACCCAGGGAAACAGTTGACCATGCCAGCAAAACAGAAAGGAGGAGAGGGAAAAACAAATAGAGAAAACAACAAAAAAAAAAAGAGCATGGAGTTAATGAAAGTGGGGGAACACTTCTGGTGTTATGATGTTACCAGACTTAGATTTCTGCAGCACCTGCTGTGCTTTGCTAAAAATGAGGCTAGTTAGCAGCAGCAGATGTGAATGTAACAACTGTACAGCTGTCAGGGGAATGAGAGAAGCTATGAGAAATCCATGAGTTAAGTAGATTCTATCACCTTTTTTTTTGTTGTTGTTGTTGTTGTTTTGTGGAGGGCTTAGAAGTGGCAGTTCTCAAAGCGTGGCCTATTGGTTGTTCATGTCAAATGACTGGAATGCTGTGGAGGGGGAGGGAAGGGTGCAGCAAGCAAGATGCATGATATGTTCCCAATCAGGAAAAGGAGAGAATCTGGGGAATGGGTTACTGGAACTGTTGAGGGATGATGGAGTAGCTGGGGGGAAAGATGCAGCTTAGGAGTAGATGCTAGCGTTGCAGAAGTGGGGATGGGAATTCATGTAGCTAAGAATAAATGGGTTTATTTTATGGAAAGGATACTGGTGGTTATTTGGTAACCAGGAGCTTAAAGGATCAAAGAGTGTTTAGTAAGCCTTTCTGACTTTGCCTTGCCCTTCCAAAAATATATCCTGGCTGTGTGGAAATCACCTCCCATCCATTCCTAGACTTTAACCACCCCCTCCTATATAGGTGGCCTCTCGGGTTGCACCGGCTGGGTGAACTCTGGGATATATGATAGCACATTTGCTGAGCTGCAGGATCTAAAGGTAAGGCCAGTATCTGGAATGCCAAGATATTTGTGAGGGGAGGCAGGATTCCTGGTCTCTTCAGCTGCCTGCCCTCAAAATGGAAGGAGAAGGCATTTCGAATTCCATAAGTCTTTGCAAGCTCCAGGCTATAAACAGGCCCTTCCTGTAGAAACAATAAAGATCTAATGGTAGTCAGGAGATGTCTGCTTTTCTCTGCAGGCCTAATACTACTGGGAGATGCTTTTGTGAGGAGGATGAAGCCCATCGGTCAGGGGGACAGAAGTGTCCAGTGCTACTGGTGTAGATCATTCAGGAAGATGGTATGGAAGACAGACATGGGGTAAAGAAATGAAAGCCTTGTCAAGCTGAAGCAGAGGGAGACAGAAAGGGGAAGGAGTCAAAACAAAAAGAAAGCAGGAAAAAGGAAGAATGAAAGAACTATTGCCATTGTTTTGTACAGTGGAGAAGTGGCTCAACCATTGAATACACTCCATAAACACTGTATTTTTTCAGCAAGCCAGGCTGAGGACCTCTGTGGGGGCAAGTACACAAATGGTGGGTCCCCAAGTCCTGCTGCTCTCTACAAAGTCAGTGAGAGCAGAATTTATCACCCATATAACTGAATTCTAGGGGGAGGTGCTGTGGCTCTAGCATGGTCTGGCTCCTCTGTATCAGATTTCTGAGTAAGCCTGTATTCCCAAAAGTAAAGTGAAGGTTGATATGACCAAAGGAATGTATTTGCTATTTTACTTCGTGGATCACAGGGCAAGTGCCACATGCAGTAGTCATGGATGCTGTGTTTATCCTCTCCTCTCTTGCTGTCTTGAACACCACACTACAGCAGCCTGTGTCTCTGAAGCTGTTCTTGGCATTTAGACTCTTTGCACTAAAAATCTTCATGGATCTCTCACCACAGCCCACAGCCTGGGGTGCAGAGCATGCAGGGTGTGGATGTTTTGGAAGTACTTGTAAGACACTCCTCTGTACTGCCTGGTCCTCGCCAGGGGACAGAAGTTACAGTTACTAAAATTTCATATCTGGTAGTACATTGCAAAGGCTGGTGTTTCCCAGCAACAGTGACTACTGCCTCACCCTATAACCACATCTCTGCCTCCAATCAGAAACACCAAACCCGAGCAGCTTGGAGTGTGCCACCTTCTCCCTCTCTGGTGTGTGGTCTGTCAAGGATGGGCAAACTGCTTGGGTGATGCAGGGAACCCTCAGGGTTAAAGTGAAATCTTCTAGGAGGTAGGTTGTTCTCACATTCATCAGCTGTGACAGTGGGGGGAAGTGCTGTCCCATTTCCTGTCCCAGGAGAGTGCCTGGACCCATTGTTTACAGTGAGCAAAGCCACTGGACTTCACACCTCCTCGTACAGTGATGCTACAGTAAAATGTGAAAGTTCGGACATTCCCATAGATACAGACTGTGGGACTTTGTCCCAAATGGGAAATCTGCACAGTAAGATGCCAGATCCATGAGCCCTTCTCCCTCCTGGGATGAAATAACCCACCTTTGTTTTCATTATGAATCTTACCAGCCGAGTGTGTTGCCTCACCTCATTCATTAGCCAGCCAGTGTCTGTATAATTAGAGGTTAAGTAGTTAATCTTCAAAAATCCCTTGGAAGTCAAGGAATCCATATATTTGCTTATTTGTAATTTGTATACTGCCCCTGAGGCAACCAAGCATGGGAATGCAATCCCATGTCTGTGTGCTTAACAACTGAAAAGAAGATGTGGGGAGAGGTTTGAGTTTTTACAAGAGTGTAAAGAAAAGCTTTGGCTGTTTAACCTCCTGCTTCACCTCCCTTGTTGCAATTTTGCATCTTCCTGGTGCCCAGGAAGCACAAGGAACAAGCCTGTATTTTAGTGTGCATTGAGACTGGCTCTTCTGACACAGGATGAAGCTAAGTGTGTGCTTAAGCTTGGTTTTGTCCCAACCAGAGGAGAAGACTCCTGTTTTTTAATCAGGGGCCTGCTTGTGGTAAGGCCCACAGAAACATGTATCAAATGTTAAGTTTACTTAAAGCTATTACAATCAAATTACTCAAGGTAGGCTGAGCCAGGAGTACATGGTGCTGGTATAGTGCTTCTAGAGATTTTTGTTGTTGCTGCTTTTTGCAATGCAGATATTAGAACTTTACAGGGAATGTGTCTGTCCTCCAAATGGATGGAGATGTGTAGCTGCAAGGGGGAAAAAACGTTGTGAAGTTGGTCATTTGTGGCTGTATACTCTTGAACTCTACCATCAATGGTCTGAAAGACAGCAAAATGGTAAATGACCAGTAGGAGTGACTCAAAAATCAGTGGGCTGCAAAAAAAAACAACCAAGGAAAACACAAAACAAAAACAAAAGACCCAAAGCAAACAAACCCCCCCCCCCACATTACTGCAATAGTCCAGATCACTCAGACAGATGGGGCCAAGTATAACATTAGCTGCTCTAAGGCACATGTCAAAGAATAAGGAATACAGGCTGTGCTTATCAGCTGGCAAGTTTTTCTCGGGAAACAGTGATGGGAAAAAGTGGGGGCTGGTACAGCTCACTGGCTGACTGTACAAAATTCCAGGATGATGCTGTAGCTGAGGGAACTCATGCAGCTTTCAGTAAATAAGTTTAAACTGAATAGCTCTGGGAAGGGCTGAGTGTGTGTGTCACTTAGTACTAACACAGTCATTTCCCATGTACTCTATTTAGTGCTTTTGTTGGTGACTCCTGGATGGAAGAGGTTCCAGGGACAATGCCTGAGGGTATTAAAGAATTGGAAATGTGCCTTCCAGTGAAAGAGGTTGAAGAGCTAGAGTGAAAAGGGAAAGCTGAAGGCTAACTTTTTTCTGTGTCTAGGTATGCTTACATGGGGAACAAACTTTCTGTGGTCTAGCTGGAGGGCACTAAGATCCAAAAGCTGGAATGTGAAACTGGGTAAAAAGCCCCAACAATTATGTGAGGAAAAGCATTATTTTTTAACATCATCTGTAACTAACCACTGGAAAAACTCAGTGAGGGTTTTGGAGGATCCTCCACAGGAGGCTTTTAAGTTGTGGCTGGATTCTTGTCAGAAAGTGGACCCTTGTAGAGATGGGAAGGATTTCTGCCAAGTCTTCTGACTCAGGTTTTCAAAGATGTGGGTCTAGATGATCAGGCCAGTTCTTTCTGGCATTACAGTCAAATGTTGGCTCATAGCTTTTGGCAACTATGAGGCTGAGAATTGTACAGGGTGGGAGAACCAAGATTTTCCCTGGTAGGACCAACCAGGCACAATCTTTGCTGTGAGAAGAGGGCATGGGCTAAATGCAGCGCTCTCACCTGAGCTCAGAGTGTTTGGTTCACCTTTTTGTTGGATTCTGCTGCAGTGATATCCCCAAGTCAATGAGGCTTCATTAGTTGTCCACTGAGGTGCTCAGAGATAAGAGATAGTAAATCATAATTTATCATGCTTTAATTCTCCTCTGGCCAAGGCAAGACATTCATTGTACATACCATCACCCATGGCTTTTTCATCTATTTCAAACTTTAAACCTTGAACAGTTACTCCCCTATATTTCTGAACCAAACTAGAAAGAGTTTTTCTTTCTGCTAACTCAAGGAACTTTTTTTTTTTTTTTGGTGGAAAAGCTAAATTCCTTTGATGCTGGGGTTTTGCTTCATTTCTTACCTTATTCCCCACAGACTTCAAGTTTGACAGAGGCCGAGACTGTGCATGTGGAAGAATCTGAGGCGCAATGAAACTTCCTGAGAACAGCCCTGGAAGGATGAGCGCTGGTGCAGATGGAGGCTGGGACGTCAAGAGGTGCCAGCAGAGGCTCTGAGCCTTTGCACACAGCCAGAGTGACCAGGTACTTGCTGTAACAGCACTTCCTAGGAAACACAATGGCCACTTGTGAGCCAGCCCTGCCCCGACACAGTGGAAGAAAGCCAGGCAGGGCAGCGTGTCCCCTGTGGCCAGGAGGGCTGGCTGGGTGGAGCGTGGTGAGGGAGGGCAAGCAGGCGAGGATCTGTGGATGTGGCTGCTGAGGCTGTGCCGGGTGGGAAGCTTTTCCTCTTGTGACTTCACCTGGACTGTGTGCCAACCTCAGCACACAATGTTATCACTGCAAGCCAGCACACGGTCGGGGTGGCCGGGCTCGCACACTCGGGCCCCAGGAGACCTCCCAGTCCTCATAGCTCTTGGCTTTGATGGCTCTTGCCAGAAATATGCCATGACCACATTCCCTGGGTTTGTTTCCACTGGTACCAGCACTGCCTGTGCTCATGGGTGACCTGTGCCACTGAGGTGGGTATCTAGTTGTGAGGAGTAAGTGAGAGGTTTTGTCAGGAACCAAAGCAGCGACCTCTGCTCTACCCCACCCCTCTCTGGCAGTCTGAGCTGCTCTTGGCTACTTCCTTATCTAGGGTTTATTGCTGTGCAAAACAGCTGAGTTAATGAGTCAAAAAGAACTCTTGGTTCCTGTTGCATTAAGGCCTTGCTGCTTGGATAAAAATCGTTCCCAAGAAGTGTTTTCCATGGGTCAGGGATGTGTGGTCTGCCTACAACCATCTTTACTTTTGCTAAATACCTTGTCTAAAAGGAATAGTCGGGCCTGGATCATCAGAAGCTCTTGGCAGTTTCACAGATCTCCTCCCGTGGTGGTCTTAGAGTCTTCTCTCTAAGGCACATAGTCCAGGTTAAATGCTGCCTCTAGAAGTCTCAGCCTGAGCCTGTCCTATTCCCTGCACTATCAGAAAACCTACATTATTTATTTTGTTCTGTTGTTCCATGAATAAGACCTTTCTGCCCAGGCAAGCCCAGGCATCCTTTCTTGAAAAGAAGAAATAAAGAACCTTCCCTTCATTCCTAGGCAGCCTTTCATTTTCCCAGGACAGATGTTTCTAAGGCAGTTCCAGGTTTTCCATGCTTTGGCAGGATAGGCAATACATTCAAAGGTGGAGCAACAGCACTGGACTTGTTTGCAGGAAATGGAATGGTTCCAACCTTTCATATCTAAGACTCACCAGGGACTTAAGTCTTTGGTGTCAGGGAGACCTGTTCATGCAAGTGTCTGTTTCCAGCTGAATTAAAATCTACTTGTAGAACAGTGACATGGCTTTTGGCAGGCATGGCCATGTATGAAACAAATAGAATTTTCAGGAGTCTCTCTATTTTTGGGTGTCTCTTTCAAGTACGTGGTTGGTGGATGGTTGTTCATAAGTCTTGGTAGTTTCACCACCTGTGTTAAGCTCAAAGGAGGCAGGATCTGTGTTCGTCTGTGGGCTGTCCTTTGGCACGTGGATTGTGCTCTGGCAGTTTCTTTATTCCTTTGTTTTCTCCTGAATGTTCTTTGCTATTCTCATTCTAGCCTTCTCACTTCACATTTCCTCTCATGGTCTTGCCTGTGTCCTTCAAACCTCTTCCCATACATGGACAGCAAAGATAGGCACTATCTGTCCAGGACTTGAGGGATGAGACATTGCTCATAGATGGGACCAGCTTTTGAAATGCACGAGCAAGAATCCTCAGGATGATGCAGTACATTGCCACTCGTGACACTGCTTTCTGGGCCACCTCACAGATCATAAATCATTTTTGGCAGCTGGACTAGAAATGGGCAGATTTAAGTCCTTCAAATTGCGTACTAGCAGCCCATGTGTAGACCTAAGATCTCATATGATATGTACAAGGTGAGAAGACAGTTCTGGGGGGGTACTTTCTTACCTTCTTCGTTCAAACTGGCAGGTGGTCATTAAGGTAAGCTGGCTTTTGAACCAGAGAATAAGCACTCTTTTTCTAATTTGATGATTTATGGGTCATGGAGAGCACATAATAGGGAGCTTTTGACAGTAGAGGAGGGCTTTCATGAAAACTGGAGAATAAACCAGGCAGGACTGATGTCTCTACCTGTCACCCCTAAGGTGCCAAACACCCTCCAGGATCTTGGTACAAACATGCTATAAAAAAACCCAGTCATTTCTAGTTCTCAATTGTGTTTTGGAACCAGACTGATAGGTCATTTATAGTCTGTTTAATGGCTGCTATCTTATTTTTATGTCAAGCAAGTTCTTAATCATAATGCCATGTAACTCCAATGCCTTCCTGGAAGGGAAACTGCCTTCCAGGATCTCAAGTATATATGTTGTACCAGCTTTGTTTTATTTAACAATGGTTAAATTTCCTCAGAGAAAAGTTTTAACACCGTTCAATGGGGTGAATTTTCTATAAACCCACACTGATTGCCCCTAGTTATATTTCCCTCCTTTTATTCCCTGTGTTCTGTGATAGCCACCTAATTACTTAGTTGAAGTCTGAGATCCTATCACAGGTCTGTAGTTACCTGTGAGTAATTACAGTTAGGAGATAATTATAAAGTAATTATGCCCTTCTACATAGTCTTTATAAAAAAGGCCAGACTAGGAGTTTTCTTCTTCTCCGCCAGGACTTCCTCATTGCACCAAGAAGTACAGCACATCAACATGAATAGTGCAGACATATCATGTGCAGCTTATTTAATAAACCAAGTTTTTAGTGCAGGGTATCCAGTCCTGCTGATTTAAAATGCCTGGTTTTAGTAAGTGGTATTTAACTCCTCTGAGGTACAACAAGAATAGATATGTCACCAACAAAGTCTTTATCAACCTTTTTTTCCCCAGCAGTAGGATAGAAGTATTTATTGATTTATTTTTTTGTTGTCTGCATTATTATTGAATAATCTAAGATTTCTATCCTATAACAGATCAATGCCATGATTAGGACCAATTTTGTCCTTACTTTACTTTTTTAAAAAATAGCTTTGTCAGGTTTTTTTTCCCTTTTCACTTCCATCGTATCTTTTTTATAATTTCTATCTCCTAATTTATATTCAGCATCTCTCTTACTATATGTTAAATGTGTTTTACTTACTTAAGCCACCCCCATTTCAATTTTTAATTTGGTTGGTTTTTTACAATTGCACTAATCTTTCTTTACTGGGAAGTTGTGTATTTTTGGTTCCTAGTAAACAATTTTTAAGCAGTTCTCAATGATTATTTATATTTTCTTATTTAAATCCTTTATTTGTGTTGATTTTGCTCAGAATTCTACTCAGGGCTGGGAAACAAGGCTTCTTAAAGCATCATGCCTTTCAAAGCATTACCAGTTTGGACTTCCTTCTGCTTTCATATAACAGTGGAGTTGGGTGGGGATCAGTAAACCTGCTACCAGCCTCTCATTTCTGCCACCAGTTTACCCATCCAGAGAAGGTAAAACACAGGTTTTGTTCATTTTGGATTTAAGATTTGAAAAATGAGGAAGCCGTTTAGAACACTTAAAAATCTCCAAGGCTGTTTTTGAGTCAGCAACGTCACTGTGTGTTAAATTAAGCAATAACTGGTGTTTGTTTTTTCCCCTGGTGAGTGCTCAAATAACCAGTGCTGCCATATTCCAGTGTTGCTTGGTTATCCACTGCAGACCCAAATCACCAATCCAGTTGCTGGAACACTGACTCACAAAGCTTGAATATTGATAACCAGGAAATTACGATTCAAAGTTACAAACAAGCCAGTAAGTAAAACTTCAGTTGTACAAACCATCCCAGCATCTTTTCCAATGTCTTACAGCTGTGGTCCCCTGGGCAGGCAAAGCCTTGTTGAATATAAAATAGAAAGGAATGCCACAGTTGTGTATGGCTAAGGAGGATGTGTTGGAATGGACTTGACTTCTGTACTGTCCTTCTGTAAAAGAGGGCACCCTTTTTTTGAAAGACAAAGCCAGGGCTACCACTGCATAAACCCAGCGCTGGTCAGGGGGAGTAGAAACCCACCAAACCTGCTGCACACTGGGCCAAAGCAGGGGTGGATACAGAAATATTAGAGCTCATGTCCTCACTTCAGAGCTTCAGGGACTAGAGAGATGCAGACCATTAAAATACGTGCCTGTATTTTTCTGAGAAATTACCTATAATAATAACTGCCTTCATTTTGGTGGTATTTAACCATCAGACAAGAATGGGGCCTTGTAGCACAGGGCAAGTGGAAGACTATTCATGAGTCGCTACGCCAAGGTGGAACTTGCCACAGAAGCAGCTGCTGAAAGTTCTGCCAGGTCTGACAGAGAACCCCCAAAGACTCTTAATGCTTTTTTTTAAAAGGACCTTGAAATGCTTTAAACCATGTTGATCTTAAGAATATCATATTCACTGAACAGTAACAGGACTGCAGGGAATTGAAGTTTGCTGGAAATAATGAACAAAAAACCCAACACAGGCCTCTCCAAACTGGAGAAGCCCTTCCACCCTATGACCTGGCAGGTTTGTACATAAATAATCCCTGACTCCCTTCACCTGGCTGTTTCCTAGTTTGAGGCCAGGTTGTCTCAGTGAATACTGAAGACCTTTGGATGGATGATTTATCTATGGACAGGTTATCTTCTTGATCAGGAGAAGAGAACGACTGGCTCAACAGCTTCCAAGTTCAATAACCTCCTTTTCTTCTCAATAAATTGCTGAGGCATGAGAGGCTTCCGTTCCTTGCTGGCATCTTTTACACTGTGCCCGAAGAAACAATCATATCAGGCTCAGGAAGAGAAGTGGCTGAAAGGGCAGGGAAACAGGAACCGTCCCCACAGATGTCCTTCCCAGAGGAGCTGGGAACAGGCTTTGCTGTGGGAAATGGGAAGCTGAGGTCAGCCAAAGTGCACGGCAGGTACGTGCATCTCTGGGGACTGGAAGAACAAATAACGGCCTGCTTTGCCTCCCCATCCCTGCCCTGTCCTGCCTGTGAGCTCTCCTGGGCCACCTTCTCACCTGGTGTGCACAGCACACCTCCACTGTGTCATTCCACGGTGTGGAAATGCAGGCAGGGAGATAAAGGTGGAGAGTGGGTGGTGACAATGCTCCTGAGAGCCCTGAGCCTACCACTCAGCAAGGCAGGCCTTGGGGGTGTGAGGAGAGCCCAGAAGAAGGGAGAAAGGAGTAGGGAATGAGTCTCCCTCAGAAGCTGGAAGGCAACAAACCTCATAGACAGTGAGGTAACACGGGATGCTTCCACATGTACCCACTTGTTTGGATCTTTCAGAAGCTTTGTCCTTTCCAACTTCTTGTTGCCTGGGGATGTTAAGAGATTGTACAAGAAGTCTTGATAAAACAAACACATGGAGATCCCCTCAAGAGGCTGGAAGATATTATTAGCTCCTCTTTTACTGGCAGGCCTGGAGCAATTAATTATTACCAGAAGTATTATCAGGTGCTTGTCACTGCTTTCCCTGGATCCACTTCAGATAGTCCAGACTGGCTGTAAGCAACATGTTCCCTGACTGGCCTGATACCTCACAACTCCTGATACCAGTTCATGTGGTTCTCTGAGGAGAATCTCAATAGTGGTGGGGGGGCCATAACCTAGAATATATGCTGAGATAAATTTGAGTCCACGGACCACTTAAGTTTGTAGCATAACTACATTTTTGTGTCTTGGTGATGTCCTCCAGCTGATGTGCTCCACCTCTGTGACTGACCAGGTGGTAGGCTCTAGGCAGGGGGCAGAGAAAGGGACAGGTAAGAGGAAGGTATATGGGGACCTAGGAAGGGCATTTTATATGTGATGGCTCCATAGTGCATGTTGAGCACCTTGCCTACGAGCTCTGTGCCCTGTCCCAGTGCTGCTCCTCAGAAATAGCACCTGCACTGGCACAAGAACGTAGGATTTCTAACCAAGGCACTGTTGTAAAGAAATAACCTGGTCAAGTTTTAAGTGAAATCATGCTCACCCATGAAATCATGTGTCTAAAAGAGTACTCCTCTGTCTCCTGTCTCTAACCCTGGTTGTGCAGAGCACCTACCTTTGACACACGAGAGTTCATCTCCTTTGCTTTAAGTGTTCTTTGTATTTTTAGTGAAGTTTTTATTATTAACCATGTTGTTGAAGGAAAAATCATGCAAGTCAGCTGGTATACTTGAAAAGTACTTACTGGAAAAGGGATGCAGGTTCAGGTGAAAATACAGATTATACTAGTAAATAGAGTCAACAAAGTTTACAGTGATTCTGCAGGTTAAATTATAGACATCAAAACGATCCTCACATCAGTTTAACTCCAATCTATTCAACCACTGTGAAAGTACCATAAAAAAAATCACGTTCACAATAGGTATAACTGCATCGCCGCGAGTTTCCTGTGTTTGCTTGGCCTTATTTTTGTGCTTGCAGGAAAAGTTTAAGGAACGAGGGATGAGGGAAGAGAAAGGCCGGGTTTTAGATACAGCGTAATGGACGCGCTGCACCTTCGCCTTTCTCGTTCGCAGCGAACCTCGGCATCCCGGCGCTGTCGGCGCATGAATGAGAAAACATCGCCCGCTAGTGGCTCGGGCCGCGGGAGATGCTGCTCTGCTGATGCTGCTCCAGCAACTGTGCTGGGACAAGGGACAAGGCGGGTGGCTCTCCTTCCTCCTGCCCTCGGGTAAAATCAGCATCTCTCTGGAAAAGGTGATCTCTGAGTTGAGCGAGAAAAGAGGTTCTGAATGGAAGCGCTGTGAGTCGCCTGCAGGCTGTTTGTTACGTTTAGTGTCAATGTCCAGGAGAAACACTCTGGGTAAGCCACGACATCCAATCTTACGCTTAATACAGTAACAGAACGAATTGGTTGAAATGTGGCTGTGGTGAGCAAACACCTCTAAAGCTGCAGCACATTCAGAGCTGTCACTGAAGCCACAGAACAAAGCTGTGAACACTCCTGAAGGTTCCCTGAGGACAGACCTCCTTACAGGGCTTTGAAGGTACAGCACCACCGTGCTCCACACTGCCCCAGCTAATTAGGCCCACTCCAGAGGAGATAATTAACTCAAGTGGAATTCTTCACTGGCACAGCCAACTTACTCCCAGACCTAAGCTGGTATCTCCCCACTTCAGCATTGCACTGGATGGTGCAGACAACCTGTGATGTCCAGGCTGAGTTTTCAGGACCGGTGGCAAGATATTGGTTTTTTTTTTCCCAACTGAAAATATTTTTCTGAGATTTCTCTAGGTCTTTGGCCCTATATGAAACTGTAGAGACCAAAGACCTCAGCCTCCCTCTCCCCCCAGTTGTTTTTCTGCTTACGAGGTAAGATCATCCTTAACAGATGTTTGTTTACCTCTTCATAAAAACCTCCTGTGATTCTGCAGCCTCCCCAAGCAGTGTGCTGCAGTGCTTTGCTATTCTTGCCATTGCAAAGTGTTTTTCTAATGTTTAGCTATATCATTTTTATTGCAAATTAAGCTGATTATTTCCTCTTCTACTTTTGGTGAATGTAGGGGACAACTGTTTAGTCTCTCCACCCATTATAACAAATGTTTATGTGCTGGAAGACTGTTATCATGCCTCCCCTCCTGTTGTTCTTTTCCTAGAGAAAACAAACTCGGTTATTTTATCCATTCCTTATAAGTCATGGGTTTTTTTTCACATCTCTTATCATTTTGTTGTTCTTTTTTTGGACTCTCTCCAGTGTGTCTGTATCTCCTGTAAAATGTAGAGCCTGGAACCGGACACACTGTTCCTGCTGAGAGCTCAGCAGTATCAAGTAAATGCACAAAATAATTGCTTCCTTTGCCTTATACAAAAAATTCCCATTAAAGCATCTCAGAATGAGATTTATCTTCTTCTGTGGGAATCTCACTTAACAGACTCATATTGGGTCAAACCTCATCTCTTCTCTGCTGCGCTGCTGCCAAAACGGTTACGGTTTAGTTTGGACCAGCACATTTGGTGTCTGTGCAGTCACCTTTCCTGAACTGTTCCTTGGTGCAGTCACCTCTGCAGAGGGCAGAGCACAGCTCTCCAGTGTCTCACGTTCCTCTCAAATTCTGACTACTCCAGCCCCCTGTCTTCAGGAGGGAGTGCTGCCCCGCCAGCCCAGCTGTCATCCTCTTGGTTTTGTCCTCTAGGCTGTTGTCCAAAACACTCAAGGAAATACTGAGAAGCCCTGGAGGCAAAACTTCAGGGACATGAACCTCCCAGCTGGAAAAGTGAAGCCCTGATAATTACCCTTGATAATGGTACTTCAACCTGTGTAGCCTCTGTATGGTGGCTTTTCTTGCTGCTCTGGGAGCCTATGATCTAGATATTTTCTAAAGGCTCACAAAAGTCAAGGTATTTTATACCTAACCATTTCCTCCTCATCTACCAAGCCCGTTAGTCAAAGAAGAAAATTAGCTTGGTTTGACAGGATTTGTTCTTCAAAATTCCCTGCTGGATGTTTCTTATCAGCTTATTGTCCTTTAGCTACTTATAAATTGATTGTTTCATAATTGGTTCCAGTATCTCTCTAGGTATCACAGTTAGGCTGACTGGCCTGTAATTCCCCAGGTTCTCTTAGAACAGTAATTTTCAGAGAAGAACTGCATTTAGGTGAAACAGCTATAGAAAGACATTCCACTTTTACCCTGCTTATCTTTATTCACTGTCTAGTTTTGTTCCATCCCTTAAATTACAAGCACGTTTCCCATAAGTATTCATCCTCCACTTGAGGCTCAGCACAATCTGGCCCTATCTCCACCTCTTCTGTGTTCCTGCCCAAACTCTCCTGTTACACACTTCCCCAATTCCCCTCCTCCTCAATGATTTATATCTTCCTCCCCCTCTTTATGGTTTGTTTGCAGTTCCCTAGCAAAATATATTCCTCAGCAATTTATATCCCCCAGTGCCTGTAGGGCTCTGAAGAGAGTCCTGGAAAAATCTGAGAGCCTTGCCCTTAAAATATGGGCAGTGACCCTTGCCAGTCTTTCAGGGATGTGGCAATGCCTGCCTAAAATTTTATCCAGGGCTGGCCACATTTAAATGATTTCTGAGGCCAGTAGGTGGCAGAGAGATGATGAAATCTGGGAGACTGGTCCTGGTGATCAGAGTGGCAGATCCCTCTGGCTCTAGGATGGACAGGGACACCTGTTGCTGCACAGCAGGTGTATGCTAAGTTGGGTGGTGCCTGGCAAACAGGAGTGTTGGGTGACGCTCCCAGCTTCTTGCAGGGAGGCTGGATGTGTCCAGTGTTCAGCCTCAGCCAGGAGCAAAAGGTTTGTGTGTTCAGCAGAAGAACAGGAAGCATGTGCCACTTTCTAGCTAAGCAGATCGGGAGAAGATAACTTTGTTTGAGGGAGGGGTATCGTTATCCAGGGTTGTGCGCTATATAATTGCACAATCTGCTATCATGCATGAACAGAGCTGTTCAATAGCATGGCCCTGCCTTGTCCTGACATCATGTCTGTGTTGGAAATCCGTTTGGAATGAAAAAATCCCACATTCCCCAAGTGACCTCGTAGGCTCTGAGCAAAAGGCTGAGTTGCAGTGGAGACTTCACAGACTCAGTGGTGCCAGAGGCAGGAGCTCAGTCACCAGCCTCAAAGCAGCTAAAGGATGAGAAGTCAGCCACGAAGCAAAATTCTTTCCAAAGAAAATAACATTTTAAAAGTGCAGGAGATGTCCGTGGTTCTTTGAAGGCAAGAAAAGTCCCGAAGGCAAGGAAAAGTCACTGTGAGTAACAGTGTTACTCTCACTAGCTGCTACTCTTTTTAGCACCGTTTTTTGGAGAGGAAAGTACTCAGCACATCAACAGGTTGCCTACTGAGAGCTTAAATGCTGGGCGAGGTTCACAGGTTGGAAGTGTTGGCCATTATCAGTCTGGTACTGTCAGTATGCAGTTCTTTTGCAGGCTCAGTGAATGTCATGTGTTGCATGTGAGGTCCAGTCTTCTAGACCTTTGGCTTTATGGTCTGCACTCCTTTCTTTCACAGCCACAGGTTTTCACAGCCTAAGAGAATCAAGTCTCCTTCTTGCTCTTCTCGTGTTCTGCCTTCTCTTCATCGCCACCTTAACCAGCCACTTCCCTGCATAACCCCAGTACAAGAGGAATTCCCCACTGCCCATCCTCATCTTAATTTAGGCCCTTTTCTTCAGGGGGAGGAGGCCCTAGCGAGCTGGAGAATCTGTCCCAGAGCTCAGTGGTGCCTTTTTAAAAAGGCATCCAGGTGAACTGACTGTGTGGTTTTTCCACAAGCCAGAAATGTCCTGTTAAAATCAGTGTGCCCTATGCTAATGGCTCTGCACCCTAATGACAGCAAAGAAAGTCAACCTGATCATTCAGATAAAAGTAACATTTACCCAAATGATAAGAGACTGGAATATAATTTCTGCATCAGCTGCATCTTGCAAGCTGTTCTGCAGCTTGCCAGACAGTGTTTGATATTTGGATAGTGTTTATGAAAGGCAGATAAAAGGTTAATGAGAAATATCTCTGACAGTTACTGGATGTGATTTAGAGATGGACTACAGCCATGTAGTTACATACCAGATTTGGGGTTTGGCTCCTTATATTAGAGAGATAAGGCCCAGGAAGGGATACACACATTCCACCAGAGATGAGTTTTCCAAAAAGACAGTTTCAGTCTGAAAAGGAACAGGCAGTTTGACATCTGAACCACCTGCTCTCTGTGATGCACCACCTTCCAGGCACTCTTTAAAGGTGTTGGGTGCTGGTGGTACCATTTAGTCCTCCCTCTCTTCCTACTTCCCAGAGAGGGGTTGAGGGTGGCAGTGATGACCAGTTACTCATGTCTTAGTCCTTGTTTATCTCAGTAGCATGTAGCAAAAGAAAACAACAAAGGTGTTCCTTACTCTTCCTTACTGTTCTCATTCCTCTTGTTGATCAAACTGTGCCTTTTCTTATTCACTTCATGTTCCTGGGACTTGTGTCTTCCCACACACCAGCTTCACGTAGCACAGGCTGAAAAAATGTTCTGCTACAGCTTCTGTATTAAGAGAGTGATTAATTAAGGTGTTCAGAATATGACTTTCATTTCAACTAGATCCACTGAGGTTGATTTTTTTCTTTTGTGTCTCCAAACTGATTCCGCTTGCAAAATATGATTTTTTTCTCCATCTCTGACTTATCCTTTAGCTCTTTTGAAATCTTTTTTGAAAAACATTATCTCAGCCTCCAATTGTGCTTTGAACTTTGGGGCTGTGCAAAAAAGCTTTTTGGGAAGACAACTGCTAAGGTGAGACTCTGAACTTACAGGGGCACAAATGCCCAGAAACACTGAAGAGAGGCCTGAAACCACTGGTTTGAAGCTACAAACTTTTGTGGCCCTCATATTATATATAATATCTTATTCAAATGACAGCTTTTCTAGAGACAGAATGTCTCCCAGTGCCATTCTGGGAAATTAAATTCAATGTTGAGTTTGCATAAAGAGAGAGGAGAGCTACTTGCTGCTTCATCACTTTATGAGCCTGGCATCTGTACCATTGCTTAGCAAATTTTGCTTCCAGTAATCCTCTATTTCTTCAGAGCTGACCACCAAGAGCACACTCCGAGCAATTCCTACAGAAAGACCACAAAACCAACACCTCAGAATAAAGTTATCACCTTTGGCTTATAATTAAAACTCCCAGGGCAACTGGTGGTACTTGCAGATGCATTACTGAGCCTGTGATTCTTCTCTCCAGCACTTTTGCAGGTGGCTGAGGGCAGGCGAGTGTGCCTGGGGTAACATTCCTGTTTGCTGGGCTGCTGGAATTCAGCTGCCCTCCTTAACAAAACAGTTTGGTTTAGACATTTTTAATGCATGTGCCATGGTGTAAGATGCATTTGGAGGAAAAACTAAGCAGAACTAAGGCACTGAAAGGTGAGGTTGTAAAATTGGTGTTTCTCAGCTTTGATTAATATTGACTGTTAATGTTGTTTTCTTGTGCCACTGCTTTTTCCAGGTAAAAGATGTTGAAGAGCAGCCCAAAGCATCTGACAATGCCAAATACAGACGTAGTACCTCAGTATATGCCTGTGCTGGAAATCAGCAATGCAGTTTACCAACTGTCAGAGTTGGGTGTAGGGTAACAATTTAATTCAATTAATTCTGCCAGAGATATTGGCATTCTCTTTTCACCTGTCATACCACAACACCTAAAGACTGGTGAGTGTGGGCACACAGCTGTGCTGAACCATAGCAGAATTGCAGAGATGCTTTGGTCCCTGCTTAACTGAGCAAACTCCCATTTATGCATGTATTAGGTTTTCACTGCCTGTCGCCTGTTCCTCTCCCCCCTCTGCTTTTTCATGTTCAGTGGACTCTCCTCTCTGTGTCTCTGCCTCTCTCTCTATTTTTTTTCCTCCCTATTGTTCCCCACGTCACTAACTGTCACTCACTTCATAAAGCCGTCTGGCTCGGAGCTTAAATATTGCAGGGCAACTAAAACCCACCATCAGAGCCAATTCAGTCATATCTGCTCAGTCGTGCGACAAGATTGGGGCTTTTAGGGTAGGGAAGAAGAGAGACAAAAGTTCACTCTTCCCTGCAGAGTGCCAAGAGAGGAGGGGGACACATTTCTTCGGTGGAGCCTTTCACAGCGGCAAGTTGCTTGCTCAACATCCTTAACCTGTACGGTCTTTTTTGCCGGTAGCGTGCTCAGGAAGTGCAGGGTGGGGGTCTGCAACGAGCCCACGAGAGTTGAGAACATGAATCTGTTGACTCTTGAGTGGGCTGAGGCAGTGCCCTGCTCTTTCCTCACGACAGGCAGTTTTTAAGGGAGAAGGTGAAGTGCATAAGTACATTGCTCGCACCTTTTCCTGAGGCTCGAGGGGCTGGCTGCTCGCGGGTGGAATCCTGAACATCCGAGCTGGTCGTGCCACTCGTCATCAGTCCACCCAATATTGTTGCTTGCAGTTGGGCAACCTCGAACCACTTCACTCGCAGAAAACGGAGAGGGTGGTCATGGCAGAGTTTTAAAAAAAACGTGGCCAGTTCGGAAGTTGTCTCAGGAAGAGTTCAGCCAAATGTAGCAAGCTGTGAGCAAGACAATTGGTGGAGTTAGCCAGGGAACATTTTTCCTTCTCCTGTGCAGTGAGTTTTCTGTATGATAAGGTTTATCACATCTAGAATGTTGCTCTTGTGTGCTGCAGTGCTAATGTTCGAAAGGTAGTGTGGCTTATCAGTGGGACTCACAAAGGAAGAGAGGGATGGAGTTAACTGAGGTGCCTGGGGGACAGTGAAGTTTATACTGCGTGTAGTCATGTTTTTTACAGAGTTGCACATGATTGGTAACTGTTGGGTGTACTTTGCTCTGTGAATTTGCAGAAAGAGGATGTTTAAATCAGTTTAGATAATGTATGTAAACAGCATAATCTTCTGCTAGACTTGTTAATGTAAGCGCTGACATTAACACACTCCTTTACACAACTTTAATGACTGAGAAAGTAGCAATTTTCTTCGGTGATTAAATTATACGTTTGCTGCTTCCTCCTGAGAGGTGTTTGTGCAAGCTGAAGGGCTGCGTTCTGTTTTTCCTTTTCTAACACGGGTGCCTGGGGTTAAAAGAATGTTATGAGGTTCAAGGGCGAGGAATATGAGTCCATCTTGTTTGAGCAAAATGCCATCGTAAGCGGGTTTTTTTTTGACTGAAAATTGGTGAAATTCCCCAGAGCTGTAGAGCTCTCAGTATTGTGTGTGTTTGTATGTGTGTGAATATGTACACACAGTAGTTGAGGCAGACTAGTATGCGTTGGTGTGTCATAACATATGGCATTACAAATATATCCCAGCGGTATCTGAAGGAGGAGGGAAGTTTAGATGCTCAGATTTCCATGCTCTTGGCTGTACCTTCTTTTTCCCGGTGCTTGTGTATGTGTGTGTGCATTTAGGAGACTATAGATGGAGGCAGTATCTAAGAGGTGAACTTCTAGTTCCCTGTGAAGAGCTATTTTATAAATAATGTTCCCTGTTTCACTTGTTGTGGTCCACCACTCGGTCTTTCTGGACCACTTTAATACTCTGCATTCCTCAGAGACTTCAGACTGCTGTGGTGTGTTTAAACCAGCACATCCAAAATACCTTTCCTTTCTATTTCCCTCATACACAGGTTTTCCCTTGCCTGCAATGATATAGTGGGAAGTTCAGGATATGCAGGATGAACTCCTGACCTAGGAGTAATTTCTTAGCATGCAAAAATAATGACAAAAATAATGTAATATTTGACTTGCATCACTTGAAAATGGACTACTTTCTTAGCTTTCCAGTAGGATATCTACAGCTGGCTTCCAGCTCTATGTCAGCTTGAGATAGCAGCACTGACATTTCAGAGACAGTGAGAAGTATTTTAGGTCCCAGTTAGAGACCTTTGTGTTTTTCCTCGGGTTGGAGGAAAAGTCAGTGTGGCAACTGACTTCAGAAGAGGATGCAAAGAATAGCCCCAATAACTGTATTCTATATAATGTATTCTGTGAAGCAAAACTAGTCTATGTAGTAGTTATTAAGCTTATACAGTATTACTAACAAAGTAATGGTGTTGTAATTGCTGTTCTTACCTAACAGAGTGGTTGCTAATGTAGAATTAATATATGCAGTCTAGAGAGAATCCGGGTTTACTGTAGGTGGAAGATGGGCGCCAACGTGAGATCTGTTTGACCCCTGTGTGGTGTTCTGGTGCAGGAGAGCTTGGGTGCTTGAAAGCTGCACTCTCTTTTCTAACCACTGCAGCTGCATGCTGATAAATCTGTTCCACTGTATTGCTGGTGAGTGTTTGTACGTGTATGAAATCCAAGCAGGCTCACGCAACTAAGCCTACAAGGCACCACAGAAGACTCTCACCTGGAAAAGGAGATAAATATACTCCCTGGCTGAAAAGTAATTGCCCATTTAGTGCCATGAAAGAAAGAATTTAGCAAGCAGCTTGCTCTGGCTTCCCAGCCCTTCTCCTGCTAATAAATCATTGTGATCAGGCAAATAAGCAAACGACCATCTTTCTGTTCTCAAAGCATATTAGGGAAATACTGATTGAAAGCAGCAAAAGATATCAGCGGGAAAACCTAAATCTTTTAAATTTAGCGTAATTTGTGGTCTTTCTCTTTCTTTTTTCTTCCCTTAGACAGTAAGAAATGGGTGACTGGAGTTTCTTGGGGAACATTTTAGAGCAGGTGAACGAGCAATCCACTGTCATCGGGAGAGTTTGGCTCACAGTGCTCTTCATTTTCCGCATCCTGATCCTGGGAACGGCGGCCGAGCTGGTGTGGGGAGACGAACAGTCAGACTTTGTGTGCAACACCCAGCAACCTGGTTGTGAGAACGTCTGCTATGACGAGGCCTTCCCCATCTCCCACATCCGGCTCTGGGTCCTGCAGATCATTTTTGTATCCACGCCTTCGCTGATGTACTTTGGGCATGCTGTGCACCACGTCCGCATGGAGGAGAAGAGGAAAGAGAGGGAGGAAGCTGAGCGGCGCCAGCAGGCCGAGGTGGACGAAGAGAAGCTGCCCCTGGCTCCAAACCAAAACAAAGGCAACAACCCTGATGCAACCAAGAAGTTTCGCCTGGAAGGTACTCTCCTGAGAACGTATATCTTCCACATCATTTTCAAAACCCTCTTTGAGGTGGGATTCATAGTAGGTCAGTACTTCCTGTATGGCTTCCGGATTCTCCCCCTTTACCGCTGCGGGCGGTGGCCCTGTCCCAATCTTGTGGACTGCTTTGTCTCCAGGCCCACGGAGAAGACCATCTTTATTATGTTCATGTTGGTGGTGGCTGCCGTATCCCTCTTCCTCAACCTGGTGGAGATCAGTCACTTGATCCTGAAAAGAATCCGGAGGGCTCTGAGAAGACCAGCAGAGGAACCGCTTGGAGAGGTCCCGGAGAAGCCTCTCCCTGCCATCACAGTCCCCACCATCCCAAAGGCCAAAGGCTACAAGCTGCTGGAAGAAGAGAAGCCGGTGTCCCTCTATTTCCCTCTCACAGAAGTAGGGGTTGAGCCCAGCCCCCTTCCATCAGCCTACAATGAGTTTGAGGAGAAGATTGGGGTGGCTCCACTGGAAGATCTCTCCAGGGCATTTGATGAGAGGTTGCCATCGTATGCACCAGCTAAGGAACCAGAGGAGGAGAAAGTAAGAGCAGAGGAGGAGGAGGAGCTAGAAGAGCAGCCTGAGGAGCCAGGGGTGAAGAAAGCAGAAGAGGAGGTGGTGAGCGATGAAGTGGAAGGGCCTTCAGCACCTGCTGAACTCGCCACCGATATGAGACCCCTCAGCAGGCTAAGTAAAGCCAGCAGCCGGGCCAGGTCAGATGATTTGACTGTATGAAGGTGCAGGATACAGGGAGCACATGAAAAGGAAAAAGTTGAAGAGAAAAGGAGAGATAGAGAAAGAATCAAAAGATATTTTTAAGCAAAGCGCTAAAGTGGCCATTTGAATATTATTTCCTTTCATGATTCCCAACTGGAAAGGTACTACCATGGTAACTGTGCCTTATTTGCCCTGTATGTCCCTGTATTTCCCTGTTTCCACATGCCAGCTCACTCCTTACAGTAATATCTACACTGTACACATAACTGATGTATTTTAAAACCTAACATGGCAGTGATACTCAAATGTTGCCACTGTGAACGTATTTACCGAAAGCCTTGTGTTCCACATTTGTCTGGGAATGTGGGGAGGATCTGTCTTTCAGCCAGCAAGGGGGAAGACTGATCAACAACTGTATCTAGTCTTTCTGTTTCCACCTATGGCTCGCTGAGCAGATCTCCCCTTTGCTGTTGGCATGGAATTGCAGTTAAATTTAATCCACAAAGTGAATTCTGTGCTTAGCATCAACACACTAAAATAGTAAGCCCAACTTCCCTTCTCTATCCAGAAAATAAAATCCAAAAATGTTCCCAGTTTCTCTGTGAATGCATATCTGACTTAGGTAAAAATATTTTCCCTTTGTCAAAAATATTTCTGCCCTTCAAGTGAGATTGACAGTGGGCAAGGTTAACAGTGGCTCCCTACTAGGATTTAGCAGATGCCCAGAGAAGGATTATTTGTTCCCAAGAGGGTCACCCAGCCCTGAGACTATTTCAGTATACTGGAAAGAATAAATTCAAGTGATATTTTTTACTTGTAGCCTTGTGACTTAAAGATCTGAAGCTTGATTTAGCCAAGCAAGCGTGGGAAGGCTTCTGAGAAAGGAGGGAACAGCTACAGCCCCCAGAGCATGAAACCAAATACAAGCCTTCATGGTATGATCCTGACATGTGCTCAGTTCCTGGAGCTTGCAGGCTTCCAGGCACTCAGCAAATCTCAGGTACAGAGTCCTGAAGGCACCTGTGGACGTACACCAGGGGTCTGGGTAACTATGTGACTTCTTAAACCTCTAAATACAAAACTGGTTGGTCAAGTTTGAAAAGACTGGTATGGTAATAGTCTTCTTTGACATCTTTTGTTTTTAATTTGACAGATAGGAGCTGTTCAGTGGGCTACTTCTCTATTAAATGCCAAAGTCTCACTCAAGTAAGACAAGGCCTTTCAAAAGATGATTTAGACCTTTTGTGCCAACAGGTCTGTACAGAACTCTGAGACTCAGAAAAATATTTTTTACGGAAGGCAGAAAATCATGTGCTTGCAATGTTTAGATGTCTAATATAGATTTCTAAGTTTAGGACTACAGCAGCACCTTTTGGCTGGGACAGTGCAGCAATGTGTTCAAAAGCTTCAGGTTAGCAGCCGCGTCCCCCCAAAACTGAGCCTCATGCCAAAAAAGTGCAGGTATGCACTCTCATCTGCTCTGCTCTGCAAACCTCAGACCCTGCCATCTCAGCAAATTCTTTCTGCTGGGCTGCAGCCTATCCCATTGTTCCCGGGGCAGGCTTTAATCCAGGTCAGGGAAAAAAGGTCTTTGGCACAATGAGTAAAAACTCATCCCAGCCATCAGCTAGAAAAGACCCCCTGCGGCCTCCCATTGTAGCAGGTTTGACTCAAAGCCCCTGGGAGTCAAACGGGGCGTCTGCGAGAGCTCTGGGCAGGCTCGGCTCACACCTCCAGTCCCAGCCCAGGCAGCCCCCGGTGCAGTCACTCCTGTCACTCGCTGGTCTAATCCAGTTTCCCTGCCCAGGTAACTCAGCTGCCCCTGGTGAGCGCAGAGGTGGCTGGACTTCACTGCCGAGTGACGTTAAGCTGTACATATGTAGAAAGTTTGTGGGGTGCACTGGGGTTCTTCAGCACCACAGCGGTGCCACGTATTTTATTATTTTTTACACTATTAATCCTTTTGCTCCTCTTGAGCCCATGTATTTTCCCCAAGGTGTGCAGCCTGAGGTCAAAACCTTTGCTCCTTAGACAAAGGCTGTTAGGTTGTCCTTCCTTGTGAAGGAAGACTGGAAGGTACCTCCTCAGTTTCGGGAAGGAATAGGATAAAGCAAAAGGACATGCAGAGAGAGAGTGTCTGTAGATTACAATTTATCCACGCTCCTAATACAGGAACAGGAGAACAGTTATCACAGACAAAAGGCAACTGAGGAAAGAGAATGTTTTTCAGAAGGAAAAGAGTCCACTGTGCCCAATTCAAGATACTAGAATTCAAGAAAGGGCAAAGATTTAGACGAACAAGAAAATCACCATATTTATACTAGATGGGATCTATTACTTCTTTATTTTTCCCACAGAAAGATAGAGTTTTAATGGTTCTGAGGATCGACCAGCCTACTTGGTGAAGGGGCTTGGAAACATACTTTTCTGTAGGTAAAAACCAAAACCCTGTAAAGGTTTAGTATGAGGGGTCTTCTGCCTTCTTCAGAGCATCTGACCTTTCCAGATAAGAGTGTACTGGACTAGATGAATCACTAGGTGAATCACGCCCACCCTAGTTGCTTTCTAATTGACAATTCCACTCCTGCTCTCAACCTCTGACACTCATACCTTCGTTAGACCCCGGGGCTACTTAAAGATGAGTGCTTACACTCATCAGGAGTGTATGGTTCACAACAGGGCTGTCAGGCAGGCCAGTCTTTAATCACCACATGGTGGGTACGTCATTCTTTCTCACTGGAGAGCCTCTGTAAAATGCACTATATGCACTCAGTGAACACTGGAGTTCTTCCACAGCCGCCGCAGGAACGCTTGTTTCTTCCTCCGGGTCACGACTGCGCAGTGAGACAAGCCAGCGTCTTCCTCCTGCACCCAGTCAACTTCTTGATTTTTTTTTTTAAAAAACCAGTTTTCAAGTACCCTGCCAGGCTGCTGGTGAATCTGTAGCCACCAAGGACGGGCCACGGCATCAGGACATGGGCAGGGAACTGATAGTCCGGTCTTCCGGCATTCAGCCTCATCTCTGCGATGAAATCACTGTGGGACTGTCAGCAAGTCACTCTTCCTTCTTGTGCAACTGGGAATAATTTTCTACCTTACAGTGATGATGTGAGGCTTGATATATTGTGTTAGTAATGGAAAGGGAGGTCCTTGGATGGAAGGCCCTACAGATGAGCAAAGGATTATTGCTATTTCTGGATGTGATAGCATATAAATGTGTTTTATTCCCTCTCAATGAGACAAATTTAAATGTTTATTCAAGAAATTCCTAGCAAAGTTGCATAACAGCCTCAGAGCTGTGGATTCACTGTATGATTCTACTTACAAATAATTATGCAAAACATACATATATATATGAAGAACAGGGAAAATTATCTCCTTGGGAAGGGGGAAGTCACTGGACAATTAGAGCCATGCCTGGATCATTTAAAGGTGTGTTTACCCCCTTGGCTCCCTGTGCAAAGAAATTACTAACTGATCACATGGCTCTCTGCAAGGAGCATAAAATGCAAGTGTCAAAATCACCAAAGGAGGTGATAGTAGAAGAGAAAGGTAGTCTCTTAGCTTACAATAGCATGTGGAGGTTGGTGTTCTCTAGTGTCTAGAGCAGTGGACCTAGGATAATAATCTTAGATTTATTTCCAGCTCTGCTTCTGACTTGCTGTGATAATCACTTTACCTCTCAGTGCCTGTTTTCTCCACCTGTAAAATGGGTTGTAAGAATTTCCACCTACCTCACAGGGATGTTGTGAGGCTTCCTTAATTCTGTTTGTAAAGTAAGTAGGAATGATCTGATGAAAAGCACTGCTGAAATGCATGGTATCCTTGTTATTTCCTGGCAGAACTGCTAACTTGGTTAATTTATGACTCCTCGACCAGAAGGGCAGTAGTTTGGAAATGTGAACACTGCACTGCACTGACGACATTAACACGGATGTGGATTTGCCATGGGTAAAAAAGACTTGGTTGATTACCTCATCCTTCTCTCCCACCTTAGCCTTGGCCTTGCCAGATATGAAGCTGTGGTGACAGTGTGGTTACATGGACCCCTCTTCATCCCCAGCATCCATTCTGGGGCAGAATTTGTGCTTAAATAAGGCGGTTCCTGGAGTGCCGGGTTCGGGTTGGTGGAGCTCTGACAGTTTTAAAGTCCTTGCAAGGGAGAGGGCTGTATCACACAGTACATTGCTGGGCTTCTGTTTCAAACCACTCAGTGTCATAGACACCAACAATCTCTTAGTGCTGAAACAAAATGAGGTACAGATTCCTCCTCCTGTAGGAGGGGAGAGATTTGGGGGGGGGGATCTCTGCTCTCTAGGTCTGTGTGGGCATGAAATCTACTTGCTGAGGGGGGAAGTCCCATCTCTCCTGCCACTCAGTAACTCACTGACTGTGCAGTTTTACATTTAAAGAGCGGCTGTGTCACACAATGATGAAAAAAGGTGGCAGTTTGCTGTTTTGTATAGAAAATGGCTTTTCAGGCTGACAACTGAAAGTAATCCTAGCCTAGGCGTAGTTTTGTTTAGTAAAGGCAGGAACATCCATGAGAACTAGGCTAAAGCCTTCCTGTAAGCCCAAGGCAGTTGTTATAAAACAGGATATGGTGCCAGATTTCCTGAGGGCCAGGGTTGGGTAAACGTACCAAAATCGGGGGACTTGTCTAAGTGTTGGAATAAGTTTTTTCCCCAAAAGAATGACACCACCATTTTTTAGGCTCTGTGTGTGCTAAACCTTTTAACATGGCTCAGGAAAGGCTTTTTGCCAACACCAAGTATGATTATACAGCTGAGTAGTAACCATGGCAAACGAATGTGTGTCGGTTTGCCAAGACATAGCCTGGCACACAATCCTTTCCTGGCAACCAGCTTGGCAAGCACCTATTTCAGTAGAAGAGGCAAGACTCATGTATCTGTCAACAATTCAAGCTTTTCTCTCAGCAGCCTGATGTACAAAGAGACACTGAAGGTTTGTGCAGCCTAGAGAGGAGGGGGCTAGGGGTATGGGGTCAGGTACCTAATGGGGAGTTCCAGAGGAGATGGAGGCAGACTCTCAATGGAAGGGAGTTCCAGAGAAGATGGAGGCAGACTCTCAACAGAGGTGCACAGCAAAAGACCAGAGGCAACAATCACAATGAGCAGTGAAGGAAAATTTTGACTAAAAAATTCTGATGAGTGAAAAAATTGTTCAAGTGGAGACTGGGTCAGCACTAAAGCGGGTGCCCAGAGGAGGGGTGGGATCTTCATCCTTGGGGGATGAAGCTTGACTGGGAAAAGCCTTGTGCACCCTAGTCTGACTTTGCATTGAGCTGAAGGTTGGGCCAGCTGGTCCCTTCCAGCCTGAACTACCTATCCCATGGGATACCCCAAGTTGAAAGCTCAGTGCAGCCACTGCATGGTGGGATGACGTGTAGGGCACTTTCTGCCTCTCCAGGGTGTTCTGGTAGAGCTGGTTTAGACTGTCCCAAACCAACTAACCAGGCACTGCATACACAGAATAAACTGTGCAAGGTTCAAGGCCAGGTTGGACGGGGCTTTGAGCAACCTGGTCTGGTGGAATATGTGCCTGCCCATGGCAGGGGGGTTGGAATGAGATGATCCTTAAGGATCCCTTCCAACCTAAACCATTCTATGATTCTGTGATTCTATGAACTGATGTTTGGTAGCTACAGAAGCTGCTTGAGACCAGAATCGTGTTGTGTAACTGGTTTGGAAAAAGCATCACAAATAAAAAAAAAAAAAAAGAAAGAATAAAAAAAGAGAGTATGCTTGTCAACAGATAAAATCATGGAACTGTAAGAGGCTTAGGTCTTTCCAGCTCCCTTTAATTTCAGTGTCAAGTGTGCCTTTAAATCCATCTGAAAGTGCAGAGGACTGCATTTTAACATTCTGTCAACAAAAACCTGTGTGTTTTAAAGCTTGCTGATCTGGGATGAAGCAGCACTGAATAGAAATGGTGATTACAGAGCTACTGACAGAACATTTTGAAAAAAAACAAAGACTGCTGGCCTTCGCCTTGCTAGGTCCAGCCTGGCATAGTAAAAGCAAACCAGGCATTTATTGGTTTCCAAGGTGGAAAGGCTGCTTTGGTTGGAAAATCATGGAGTATCCTATCAAAAATCTTTTAAAACAAGGTAGAAAAGAATTTATGATGAAACTTTAAACGGCAAAACTGGCTCCTATGGTGCTTCCCTGAAGCTCAGGGGACAGTTGGATTGAAGGGTGATGGGGGTAAGGAAAGCCAGTTACAGATGAGCGTACCAGAAAATCCTGGCTTACAGGCAGCTGCAGGGCAGAGGCTGTGCAGGAGGGCAGCAGGGAATTCCAGCTCCTGGCACAGCATGCTGGCTGACAGGCAGGCTGCAGGCAGAGGCTGAAGTGGGGAGACCTGCAAGCTCATCGGCTGGGTACCTCACTGAAAGGACAAGGCAGGCCAACTTGAGACATGAATTAAACCCAGCCTGCCACCAAATCTGGTGTCTCTGGATTTTAAGAAGGTCAGCAACTTTAAAGTATTTTAACTGAACTTCCATGTGCTGGTTCCTCTATTTACCTGGTATAACAAGGAACCAGAACTATCGTAGGCAATGCTTTTTTTTTTCCCCCTCAATCTTCTACTTAACTATATGAAGAATTACTGGGACAAAAATGTCCAGGTAACTTACTCAATACATATATGTTAGTTCAAAGAAGAATCATAGACAACCCTGTGAAGGAGTCCATCTATTGCCAGTGAATGTCATCATCTGAACTCATCACAAATAAATTCCAAAGAAACGCAGAAATCAGAGCGATGTGGGAATACTTCCAGCTTCAGAGTTCTTGTTTATGAAAACCTCTGGAGAGAAGAGAAAAGAAAATGGATGGCTGGCTGCCAGCTAAGCCTATTTGTCATAAATATGCCCTGTAGCATCTTCTGGAAACCTGTGCTGTTTCTAAATATACTCTTGGCCAAAACCCATGACTTAATTCAGTATGCTGCACCTTTCCGCTTTACTTGAAAGTCTTGATTTTAGTTCTCTCTACAAACTGAACATAAAACAGCCACATTCGCTTTAATATATGGAAGAATAAAATATGGAACTGAGCGGAAATCTGTCACTGTACCGGTCAGCCCTCCTTCCTCACGCGCTGCCTCTCCTCACATGCAAAGAACAAAGTTTAAGACCTATGACCAAACTCTGCCTTGTTTTTTAACCTTGTGTTGAAGTGAGTGGAGTTGCCAAGGCGTAAACAAGAGCAGAATTTGGCTTTGTATGATTTATTTTTCAAAGGATTTCCTGTTAACTTATGGCTTTAAACAGGAACCAACAGCTAACACTGCCCCACGACCTGCCAACGCAGAACAAAACAACCACAAATGCCTCCAAACTCAGGAATCTCGTCAGTTTAGAAAAGAACAGTTTCTAAGTAGCAGATAGAGAAAGGCAGAACAGGGAAGGCCTGATCTCGGCTCTGCACTGACAGCTGTAAAGTAAAAGGCCTCAGATCAGATACCCTGATAATCTCCTCCCTCAGTTCATTTCTCCGTGAAATCTGAATGATTTTTTTCTCTTTGCAATGCTGTAGACAAGGAGACAAATTTCAAACCAAGATGACTGAGGGCAAGACAGAAAGCCAAACAATCAAAGAGACTGTGGGACTAATCTGGTGACTTGGCACAACCAAACATAGATTTGTTTTCCTAGTGGAATGAGTTGTAACGAATAAAGGTTCCTGATTTTCAATCTGCAGGGACTCCTTGCTTTGTTAAACTCCCAACTTGATTCTTCCCTTCCCATATGGTTTCCTGTTCCAGATACAGATTGTTTTGAGTGGCAATGGTGAGAATCATGGAATCATAGAATCGTTAAAGCTGGAAAAGACCTCTAAGATCATCAAGTCCAACTATCAACCCAGCACCATTAAATCATGTCCTCAAGCACCAAATCCACATTTTTTTGAACACTTCCAGGGATCATGACTCCACCGCTCCCCTGTGCAGTCTGTTCCAATGTTTTACAACCTTTTCCTCGAAAAAAGGTTTCCTGGTATCTAATATAAATCTCCCCTGATGCATACTTGAGGCTATTTCCTCAAGATGTGTTTTTAAGAGAGAAAAAAAAAAGATTCAGACGCCCTTGAGTTCAAGCAGGGACATGATTGTGACATGAAGGATTAGATCTCACACCGATAGGCATCAGGAAATCCCCTGTCTGACCTTTTACTTCCCTTCTGGCCCCATTCCTTGATATATTATGATTGCAAATCCTGAAAGGCATCTGCAGCCCTGCTGTCAGGGTGGAGGGAGGATGGAGAGGGCCCCACATGGGAAATCTGTCTCCCCTTAGGTGGGAAGATGGGCCTGGAACAGCCATGGAGCATCACGGTCCACTGCTGACCCACTCCTGCACAGGAGTCACAGCGTGGGGAAAGGGCAACTCATAGAACCACAGGACGGTTTGGGTTGGAAGGGGCCTTAAAGATCACCCAGTTCCAACCCCTCTGCCATGGGCAGGGACACCTTCCACTAGACCAGGTTGCTCAGAGCTCCACCCAGCCTGGCTTTGAACACCTCCAGGGATGGGGTATCCACAACTTCCCCGCGTAACCTGTTCCAGTACATCACCACTCTCACAAGGAAGATTTTTTTCGTAATATTTAATCTAAGCCTGTTCTATTTTAGTCTAAATCCATTCCCCCTTGTCCTGTCACTACATGCCCATGTAGATAGTCCCTCTCCATGTTTCCTGTGGGCTCCCTTCAGGTACTGGAAGGCTGCAATTAGGTCACCCCTAAGCCTTCTTTTTTTCCAGGCTGAGCAATCCCAATTCTGTCATAGCAGAGCTGCTCCATCCCTCTAATCATCTCGGTGTCCCTCCTCTGGACTCGCTCCAACAGCTCCATGTCCTTCCCGTGCTGGGGACCCCAGAGAATGGTGTTTGTCCCTCCAGGAGCCCACCTCGATCCCGGGACACCTC